>NW_018128079.1:131793-137418 GCF_001952655.1 Monopterus albus
GTGACCAATTAAGACCCAGAATGGAGAGAGCCATGACTTCTCCGGAGCCGGAGGGGTTTACAGACACTACTCTGGAGCCAGTGGAGGCGCAGGACACTGAAGAGCCAGCACTGACAGACACTGGTCTGCGGCGCTCACAGCGAACCATAAAAGCGCCACAGCGCTATGAACCATAATGTTGAAAGATGTAGTTGTGGTATTAATAATGCCAATGTTGTGTTATGCACTGTTGAAGAGTTCAAGGCAGGAAAATGTTTATTAAGGAGTTGAAATTGGTTCGTATGTGGGGGCATGGTTGGGTCAATTACATTGCATATGTTAGTCACTAATATTACTTTATTGTGTTAAGTGAGAGTGCGGGACGGTTGATGCCCCAGTTAAAAGGGGGGTGAAGATGTAATGTATTATGGGTTAGTGTCCGCATACGGTTGCCGTAGTTCAGGGCAAGGTATTCTGGGTGTGTACGTTGGCGCCTGAGATATAGAGAAGGTGTACAATTTGGCTGAATAAACCCGTTTGTGTTGGAGACGTGGTGTCCGTCTAAGTAACTGTGCACGAGAATACATAACAGGTTATGCTACGTTTAGGAGGCTCCACACCGGCTACCTGGGCATAGCTAGCTCCATGGTGCGGAGCAGCGCTTCTAAGTCTGTGAGCCTCGCCTCCAATGCTGCTAGCATCTGACATTTATTACAAGTACCATTATCGCTAAAGGAGGCAGAGGAATAACTGAACATGCGACACTCTGAGCAAGAGAAAGGAGGAGAGGAAGAGGGGGAAGCCATTGCTCTCGATTAAGCTACTAGCTTAGCTAGCTTCTAAACTAGCCGACCTAAAGTAGCAAGTTAAATTTGGTAGTTAGCAAGAACTTCTGCAAAACAAGTGCTTTAAGTGGTGCAAGCGTATGTTGTCACTCAAAAATTCAGATGAACCTAGAAAATAGTGAGTTTAATTCCTAAACAATCTGGAAGCAAGCACAACGCAGTGCAAATACAGAAAACAGGAAATGAGTACGGTTTACCGCAGGAAACAGCAGTCCGTCAAAGGTTCCGCATCTCACAGGACCAAGCTTCGCTAGTTCATGAACTGTGCATAAGCTTCTAACTTCTAATTGAAGCTGTGCGTGACTGTATATGCTATTTTGACCATCACCGCACCACAATGGACCGTTACATCATCTGGTAAAGGCGCTGAGTTGACAAATCAGTAACGGGGTACGATTGGGCTGCAGTTAATGCACCCTAATGACACGCTGTGCATTTTCATTAGTACTGGATGTTAAACTTTTTTTTTCTTTTTATCTATCAGTGCAGACACACTGGTGGTAGAATTGGCGCTAATGTAGCGTAGGCTACGTTAGACTGGCTAACCAAAACATGGGCTGGAAACGTAAATGAAGTCAGTCACATCGACTTGTCGCAACGTGGCTGTATCAAACCTACAAGGCTCCCCCTGCAGCCTCTCACCCCCTGATCAGTGCAGCCCCATGCATTAAAACACAGGATTCAGTTGCGTTAATGTGAACGTATGTCACTTTGTCATCACACTCCACTCTGGTTCTATCATGTACTGATAATGAGAGACAGCTTTTGCCTCTATGATAACTATTGTCATGTTTTAATACCACAAAATCTTGTGGCACGAGATCTCGGCACACCCTTTGTCAGATGTCTGTTTTTGAACCACACAGACATTGCTGCTCAGAGCACTCATTATGTTTGCAGGCAGTGAAGAGAAGTTGTTTGTAGGACACTACATCCCTGCCTAAATGTTCTATTGTTCATTGTGGCTGTCAGACTTCCACTGAAAAGAAGTGCTCATCTGTGAAGCAGAAAGCCATGCAGAAAAAAATCTATGTTACAACCAGTTTCCAGTTGGAAATTGTTGCTGTATTGTTTTTTGAGGGAATCTTCTGTGTTTAGAGGCAGCAGCTATCAACAGATGATGGAATGGACAAAAATGATGCAGCAGCTTACTCCTGAGGTCCTCACTCCATGTCTGGATTTGGCCTTTTTGATATGTCCAGTCCCTTCTTCACATTGCACTGTGAGCTACATATAGGCCTCGTGGTTATTGTCATTAAGAAACACACACAGGTTGCCTGGTCCAACCGCTAAGCAGCTTATTACAACTGTGGCCCCAGGTGTCAGCAGTGCTCGAGATCAGGCGGTGGACGCCCTTATTAGCTTAACTATCACTGAGTGGTGTGTTTTGATTTTTCAGTGTGTGCTGTTTATCTCTTCTATTGGCAT
Source organism: Monopterus albus (assembly GCF_001952655.1). Lineage (NCBI taxonomy): Eukaryota > Metazoa > Chordata > Actinopteri > Synbranchiformes > Synbranchidae > Monopterus > Monopterus albus. The sequence goes on from NW_018128079.1 coordinate 134,046, forward strand.
TTTCACAATATCCTAAAATTCAGAATAGAAAAAGTTCACTTTTTCTGCTTTTCTAACTCTCTTCTCTTTCACTTCTGTCTCCATCAGGTGATGGGCACGTCTGATCAATGAGTGAGATTAGGGCCATATCTAATGTTCCTGGAGCCTTGTCCTGATAATTGACTGACAGCAGAACCTTCAGTTCACCTCCCTCTGCGTGGCACCATTTTTGCCACCACCGAGTCTTTGAAGGAAGAACATCACTGAGGGATCAGACACCCCCCCCCCTCCACACATACCACAAAGACTCCTCTAGCACATCACTTCACCCTCATCTCCCCCCAAGAGGGAGAACACAGCAGCCACCATGGTGCTGTCACAGAGACAAAGAGATGAACTGTGAGTGTGCACATGTAAATATGTGGGTGTGCAGGCTCATTACACATGCAGACAAGAATAGGCATGCAGACAAGCATTTAGTGCTCTTTTTGCACTAAATGCTTGTAAATTGTACTTTTAGCAGTACCTTGAAGTTTGTCTACAAGCACAGATGTGCATCTCATGTTTTCCCATCTTGATAGAAGGCTGGGGAATATAACCAGCTGTTGGGGACAAGTTGTGCAGAAAAGGAAAGTGCATTCCTTTACAAAAATTTGTAATCACTGAGCATATATGAAGAGATGTGAACTTAATTTGATAGCCACTTGGTGAATATTTCATAGCCCACATCAGCAAAGAATTAGGGGATGGGGAAGGAGGAGGAACTTTTAAAAAAATGATGGTTGGGTGCCATGAGTTGCTCTGTGCCTGGCTGATCACATGTATCCCAGCTCAGTTCAGATATGATTTTTATCAAGCTCTTGTAAGTGAAGGAAAAACAAAATTTTATTTTTTGCAGTATGCTGAGTTTATAAATGATTTGATTTGGATACTTTAGTGGGAATTCTGGTTCTCGTGTAATCAGCAGTTAGTTCACAGTAGCCCTGAACTGCAGCCTACATTTAGTATTGTTGCTCATGAACTATTCGCCCTTCATTTCATAAAGGGGCTGTTCCACTCATTTATATTACAAATGTTTATCTGTGGGCAAGTCCTACGTGTGGGTTTAAGGTTGTTTCCATGGACTTGTGGTTGCCCTGTCCTGGCATTGTCCACCCTCACTGGTTGTTCTTTGTGGCGAGTCTTTGGTTTCCAAGCAGCACACAACAGTTTTCCATTGACTTGGTCCATATGTTTTCTTCGCTGAAAGATTGTAATTTCTTTTGGCACTTGCTCAAATTTGCTGACATTTAAGTTGGAACTTTAAAACTTGAACCTCATTGCTGCCATCTGTTAAATAGGGTGTGGTCTCATCTTTTTTTAAGGAGGAACAGGCATTTCAGTTAAGGTGGAGTTAATATTGTACAGATTGCCTTTTGACATGCAGTTCATTTTGCTCAAATTTTGGAATAATCAAATAAAACTGCACTGATCCTGACCCATTAAAATTGACAGTGCTAGCATCTACAAGGACCTAATCTGTAATTGGTGAAGAGTACATACCTGAAACCTTTCAAAAATCAATTTCCTTCTACTTTTTCTCAGAAACCGGGCTATAGCTGACTATCTGCGTTCCAATGGATATGAGGAGGCCTATTCCACCTTCAAGAAAGAGGCAGAGTTAGAAATGGTAAGGGGAGATGTTGTGTACACAAATGCAAATGTCAGAACAAATTGCAAAACAAACAAAAAACCCTGTACCTTAATCTCTACTAAGATGAATAAGAATCACTTTGTCCACATCTGTGTCTTTTCTCCTTTTCCTAGAATGAAGAGGTAGATAAAAAGTATGCAGGGCTTTTGGAAAAGAAATGGACCTCAGTCATCAGATTACAGAAGAAGGTAACTTTGTGTACTAGCTGATTTGCCTGAGATGCTTGATATATGCTGCACATTCTAATGTGTAAGCCAGAGTAATCTTGTGGCTGTACAGTGTAGCTATCATTACATGTTGGACCATACTCCCTTATCTACCTAGAAAAATGTAGATCTAAAGTTTATTTCATCTGTGTTTTAGAAACCCAGTCTACCGGTGCAACAGTTACTGTTTCTTTTCTAAATCCATAAATGACATATTATTATGATAAGTGCTGGTGGATCAGAGTGTCTACGTTTCTGACTCCTGGGCTCCTTGACTTAACCACCCTTCCTCAGGTGATGGAGCTGGAGTCGAAGTTGAATGAAGCGAAGGAGGAGATGACACATGGAGGATCAGTGGGTCAGAAGAGAGACCCCAAGGAGTGGATCCCCCGTCCCCCAGAGAGATACGCCCTGAGTGGGCACCGCGCCCCAGTCACGCGTGTCATATTCCACCCCGTGTTCTCTGTCATGGTCACAGCCTCTGAGGATGCCACCATCAAGGTGTGTGTGTGTGTGTGTGTTCATGTTCAAAGACAAGGTTTATCCACCGAGGTGCCAATTTATTAGGCACAGATACAATAAAATATTTATGAGGAGACTGATAACCTACCTTTATATCAGTGGGAGGAGAAAATGTGTTTGAGAGACCATTCAGTCTGATGGAGTACAATCCACACCAATGCAGCCTCCATAACGTCCCCTACAGTTCAATCAGTATCTTTGACACAGTTATGACAAATACAAATGCATCAGAGTACACTGGGAGAAGTGGTATTTATAAAGTGCAGAATTATATATTTGTTGTGCTTAAATTTTTGGGAAAATTGTTTCCCGAAGCTTAATAAAAATAAGGATAACGCAAATATATAAGGCTGCCCTACATATGATTTTTTTTTTTGTGTGTGTTTTTAAAAAATTGACCCTTTAACAGAATAATAATGTAAAGTGTGTGTGTGATTGTGTTCTACATTAATTTGTCCTTTATGGGGTCCAGAGTGTGCTTAAGACTCCCGATTTTCTTAATGTCCCATCGTTTGGTATCTATGTGGTGTCTTGTCTGAAGTCAGCACTGCTTTGAAAATGTTTGTAGGAGGAATATTAGCACAGTGATGGTTACATGCAGCAGCATTTATGAGCAAAATCAGCACACCACAACAAAGCCTCTGCAGCTCTGACCACCAGATCAAAGCTGTACTGCAGATCTGAGGCTGCTCTCCCTTTTTATCCTCTACTTGTGCTTCAACATGCTCCCCCACCTCACCTCCTCCCTGCTTCCCTTCCTACCTCACTCTTTTTTTTTCTGCTTTGTCACTGCTCATCTGTGTAGAGATGGGCTGATGCACTTGTTGTCAGAGGCAACACTCTCAGAGCAAGGCACCATGGGAAAATCTTTTATTTTTTCAACTCATCCTTTTTTTTCATAATGAAGCCTGTCTTGATTAAACAAGTAAACTTTGTCAGCCAGCCCGTTTCTTACTTTGAATTAAAGGACAGT
>NW_018128079.1:137431-167708 GCF_001952655.1 Monopterus albus
GTTATGTAACCTGCAGCCATCCTGCCTGTTGAATCTGGCAAAAAAAAATAATTTATATCCACTCTGTATAGCACTTTGTGTTATAAAGTCTCATGATTTGATTAAATTGTTTTTTTGTAGCTGTAGTGATCTTTGCTTAAGGTATTCAGCTCTTTTTAATAGCTGTGGAGGATGAGGCTGAAGTGACTTGTCACTGTCTCTCATTGTAGGTGTGGGACTATGAGGCAGGGGACTTTGAGCGAACCCTGAAGGGCCATACAGACTCTGTACAGGACATCTCCTTTGACCAGTCAGGAAAGCTGCTGGCTTCATGTTCAGCTGACATGAGCATCAAACTTTGGGACTTTCAGGGGTTTGAGTGCATCCGAACAATGCATGGTAAGAGATATTTACAGAAACAACAACGATTGCAGTACAGGAGCTAGTGGTTGACCGATATTGATTTATCAGTGGTCAATGTCAATGCCAATTTGTTTTTTACTTTTAAGACAACAGAGAAGGCGATGGCCAATACAGTGCTATCATTTCTTTTACCCCCTTTTGCATCAGATAAAATGCACCAATTTTATAACAAATGAGACATTTCCTGGAATTAAATGAACATTTAACCTTAATGAATTATGAAAATAAAAAGACCATTGTCTCATTTGCTACAGTCTGCGCTCAGCTTATTTAAAAAAATTATGACCAGGACTTAGCTTAAAAAAAATTTAAAATTTGTAAATACTTGTACTGTGGGCAGTAGTAGCACACACATTATTTGTCTGCTAGACACTGACTGATAGGAGAGCAGTTGTCACCTAAGAATGCCAAAAATCGTCCCGATTAATCAGTCGACCACTAACAGGAGCACCTTCTAAACTGGTGTATCTAATACACAAACTTTTGCTGTGTACATCTCGATTTAGAAATACTGCAGTGTAACTACTCCAATTGTTTTGATTTTCTCATGTTTAGTGTAATGATTGAATGTGATTTTGTTTACACATGCAGTGGTGTGAAAAAGTGTTTGCCCCCTTACTGATTTCTTATCTTTTTGCATGTTGTCACACTGTAATGTTTCAGATCATCAAACAAATTTATATATTAGTCAAAGATAACACAAGTAAACACATCATGCAGTTTTTAAATGAAGGTTTTTATTATTAAGGGAAAACAAAATCCAAAACTATATAGCCCTGTGTGAACAAGTGTTTGCCCCCCTGTCAAAACACTGGTTTATCGCACCTGAGTTCAATTTCTCTTGCCACACCTGTTCGCAATCAAGAAATCACTTAAATAGGACCTGCCTGACAAAGTGAAGTAGACCAAAAGATCCTCAAAAGCTAGACATCATGCCGAGATCCAAAGAAATTCAAAAACAAATGAGAAAGAGAATAATGGAGCTCTATCAGTCCGGAAAAGGTTATAAAGCCATTTCTAAAGCTTGGGGACTGCAGACCATATTTTACTGTTGGTATGATGTTCTTTTTCTGAAATGCGGTGTTACTTTTACGCCACACATAATGGGACACACACCTTCCAAAAAGTTCAACTTTTGTCTCGTCTGTCCACAGAGTATTATCCCAAAAGTCTTGGGGATCATCAAGATGTTTTCTGGCAAAACTGAGACGAGCCTTTATGTTCTTTTTGCTCAGCAGTGGTTTTCGTCTTGGAACTCTGCCATGCAAACCATTTTTGCCCAGTCTCTTTCTTATGGTGGAGTCATGAACACTCAGCTTAACTGAGGCAAGTGAGGCCTGCAGTTCTTTGGATGTTGTTGTGGGGTCTTTTGTGACCTCTTGGATGAGTTGTCGCTGCGCTCTTGGGGTAATTTTGGTCGGCTGGCCACTCCTGGGAAGGTTCTCCACTGTTCCATGTTTTCGCCATTTGTGGATAATGGCTCTCACTGTGGTTCGCTGCAGTCCCAAAGCTTTAGAAATGGCTTTATAACCTTTTCCGGACTGATAGAGCTCCATTATTCTCTTTCTCATTTGTTTTTGAATTTCTTTGGATCTCGGCATGATGTCTAGCTTTTGAGGATCTTTTGGTCTACTTCACTTTGTCAGGCAGGTCCTATTTAAGTGATTTCTTGATTGCGAACAGGTGTGGCAAGAGAAATTGAACTCAGGTGCGATAAACCAGTGTTTTGACAGGGGGGCAAACACTTGTTCACACAGGGATCTATAGTTTTGGATTTTGTTTTCCCTTAATAATAAAAACCTTCATTTAAAAACTGCATGATGTGTTTACTTGTGTTATCTTTGACTAATATATAAATTTGTTTGACGATCTGAAACATTACAGTGTGACAAACATGCAAAAAGATAAGAAATCAGTAAGGGGGCAAACACTTTTTCACACCACTGTATTACACTTGACCAACATTAGAGATAAGTTGTCAGAGTATGTTAGCATGACAGAGCCAAGCCTATAGTTTTCTCAGAGGCTTTCAATATGAAAAAAAAAAAAAGTTATACCATCTGAAATGTTCAGTTTAATTTTAGAATACAAAAGTCTTTCTAATGTAAGGTTAGTTTTACACTGACTTTGCACATGTTTATGACCAATTACACTCTTGATGGTCATCCAGGCCACGACCACAATGTGTCATCTGTAGCCATCATGCCAAATGGTGACCACATAGTGTCTGCCTCCAGAGACAAGACCATCAAGATGTGGGAGGTGGCCACTGGGTAAGTGAGGGAAAGCCTTGTTTCAGCTTGCCACCACCAGCTCTTATAGACTTAGACTGATGTAGTTTTACATTTTGAGCATAGTTCCATATTCAAATTTCCCCAGTAATATGGCAGACGTTTGCAATTAATTTATGCTAAAAGCTTTGACAGTTTAACTTACAATATGTACATCTGTAGGTACTGTGTGAAGACCTTCACCGGCCACAGAGAGTGGGTGAGAATGGTGCGTCCCAACCAGGACGGCTCTTTGATTGCCAGCTGCTCCAATGACCAGACAGTTCGTGTCTGGGTGGTTTCCTCGAAGGAGTGCAAAGCTGAGTTGAGAGAGCATGAACATGTGGTTGAATGCATTGCCTGGGCCCCTGACAGTGCTCACCCCACCATTCTGGAGGCCACAGGCTCAGAGGTATGTACAGCTAGTGCATCCCTGGATACTGCCATTTCAGACCTATCAAGGCATCTTTCTGATAAGTTGTATTACAGTCTTTTTGTGGCTGTTTCTTTCATTTTCCTGTCTCTGGTTTGCAGAGCAAGAAGACTGGAAAACCGGGCCCTTTTCTCCTGTCTGGATCCAGAGATAAAACCATTAAGATGTGGGATGTCAGCATTGGCATCTGCCTTATGACTCTGGTGAGTTGTCTAAGTGATGGTTTCTATTTTAGTGTCACTATTCATGAGTGGGACTGGTGGGCAATTAGTCTTGTTTCTTCAGGTGGGACATGACAACTGGGTGCGTGGGGTGTTGTTTCATCCTGGAGGAAGATTCATAGTGAGCTGTGCTGATGACAAAACCATACGGATCTGGGATTACAAGAACAAACGCTGCATGAAGACCCTGTGTGCCCATGAACACTTTGTGACCTCTCTGGGTAAGAAACGGTTATCAGTGGCATTAATTTGACATCTCCTGCTTCTCAGACATTTCAAAATAACCCTGCATCCAAGCTGTAAAAATACAGAACATAAACCCAAGATGAAATGCCAGCAGCATATGCTAGATTAAACTTATTTCAGCCTTAAGTTGAACATATTTAAATCAAGTTTATCTTCAGTGCAATGCATCTGAGCAAATGTTGACCTCTCTTGCAGATTTCCACAAGACTGCTCCCTATGTGGTGACTGGCAGTGTTGATCAGACAGTCAAAGTCTGGGAGTGTCGCTGAGTCTGCCCCTGTTTCCACCCAAACTCCAAACCCTGCCCTGAAGTCCAGCACCTCAGCCCTCTTTCTTCTATCCTGACACCTAGCCCAGCCCCTCACCTGTCGCACTCCAAACCATAGTTGACCATGGCGCTTTACCTTCTCCCTGTATCCTGCCCTCTCCTTCAACTCCTCCCTAATGGCAGTCCAGCCCTATTAAGATGACTATTGTCCTTTTATGTAAATTATTCTGGATGTAGGGTACGCTTAATACATGTCACGCAATCTCTGACACATAAACACAGTGAAAAGAAGTATTCCTTGCATGGTGAGTCAAACAAAAATTGTATACTGTTCAATTTGCCGAATTTGCATACTGTTGTCATGCCTTCCTGTTGGGTTAAAAGGTAAATATCCTTGTGTGCTGGCACAGGTGGATTTTGGACAATAGACAGTGCACAAAAACCAGTGGTGCCCCTTGTTGAAGGGGTTTAGGTTTTGTTTAATTTTGATTTGCTCCATACTTCTGTTGTTGTGGTCTGTCTCTGTGTGGATGGTGTGAGGAAAGTAAGCATAAGAGACAATGAGTTGAAACTGTCTGGGAGAAGATGACAACTTGAAGAAAAAAATGGCGCATGATGTGGCTCCCTGGTTGCATTACATGAGGTTCTGTGGGCGAGTGCACATGTACATGTGTATACATGGTGTGAGTGTGTGTGTATGTGTTTGTATAATATGACAGGAGAATCTGTTCACCATCTCTGCTCCAATGGCAAGTGGACAGAGAGGAGGCAGTTTCTCACAGACTGTATTCGTTCCTACTACTACATCTCTTTTAACAAACTTGCTTTCTAGTGGACACTCACAGGACCTTAATGATTCCTGAGCTGCTGAGAGCACAGACGTGACCCATAACCGGTGTGTTTTACAGAGGAAAAAGTGTGCTCACCTTTTGATGAGGTTTGTGTGTTGCCCAGTGCCCTCTCGCTCACTGTCTCTGCCTTGTTAACCCACTGAGGACTCCTTCACATGGGACTTTCATTCTGCTTTCTGTGGTCTCACTGCTCTCTCTACACACACATACACTCACAAATGCACATACACGCACTGTAAAAGTTGTGTATCAATATATCTGGATGTCATTGTTTGCAGTATAATAAAATAAAATTCTGTAAATAGAATTAACCTATTTGTGTGCTTTCTTTGAGGAAATGAGATGAAGGAAAACTTCTGGATGTCAGATGGGATTTACCACTGCAGAGTTTGACAGTGAGCTCAGATATTGCAGCACATCTTCAGTCCGTCCCATGTTAAATAAGTGTACACATGCTTGCCAAAGCAGCTGTGAACATAGTTGCATAGCAGTTTGTTGTACTGCACTTTCTTTAAATACTAGTGTCTTGAAACAGGCTGGTACTAAAAGCTTTTATGTCAGGTAAGGGAAATTGATTTAAATACATTTAAATCACATTTGATTGGTTTTCACTCACTTGTTGAGTATGCTTTGAGACAAGACATTCAGATTTTCTAAAACACTTTGTTTACCTTTAAGCATATTCTCAACCATGAAATTGGTATGTAAATCCTTTGTTGTGGTGCTGTAAATTTTGGCACAGTGTAAGTAAACTATAGTTCAAGCAGAAAAGTATTGTGGGGCAATGGAGGCTAATGACAGCCAGCCTGTGGCCATGAAAAATGTTAGTTTTAATTTATAAATAGGTGCGCTAATAGTTTAATATTTAGAAATGAATTGGATACTAAACAAAAACTTAAAAGCTGCTGCTGCTTCAGACTGCAAAAATAATTTTATGTATAAAAATTTGATTGTAGTGCTACAATATGAGCAGCAGTCACACTGATGCAGACAGAGGAGGGCAGATCAGTCCTGACCCAGTAGTTTTCTAATGAAAGATGAGTTGTGACATGGGGAAGGATGTGGAACAAAAAAACCCCATGGATGTTAAATGTGATGTGGATAGAAGACTATAATAACAGTTGACATTTATTTTTCAGGTGCAGCCCCCTTATACTGAGAGGCAGACAGCAGGGACAGTTCAGGCCATTTTATCAATTATGTACGGTACCCCTTTCTCCTCCTGTGCTCACACACACCTGCTCACTCACCGACACAGCAGTTATTCTTCTGTGCTGTACGGTGCCCTGGCAACAGTTGCCAGGATAGTGTGTGTGCAAGCACCACACCTTATCTGTCCTGCAGGTCTGTGAAGGTGGGGAAATGGGATGGGGAGTGGTGGAATAAAGGACAAATGCAGATCCCACAGCACAAGGTTCATGTAGTAAAAAGATACTGATAATGGGAACAGTATGGTGGACTGAAACTGGTGAGCTAGCATAGAGAAGTGACATGTGGCTTCAGGGGATGAAATAAACCTTTCACAATCTGAAACTACCACAGAGGCACTGGAGCAGAAAATTTGGCAAACATCCACCCACCACTACTCATGCCTTGTGGACACTTTCCTCCTTAGAAGCTCGCGTTCTCATTAGTGTTGCTTCCAGGTCAGCGGTTTCTCTCTCTTAATCACAGAACTGAGATGTAGCAAAGTGAGCTAAAAGTCAGCATTGAGTCAAATTATTATACAGGTGTGTAATGTTCTACTATAGTTCTCTTGAATGGTATTCTAATCTCTGAAAGACCTGAGAAGGACAGTGGGGAGGTCTGGAGCAGCACTGGACAAGGTGTGTTAAAGGATGTGGTGCTCTCTAGTGGTAGCATGTATTGAGCGGCCCACGTTCTTATAAGGACAAAACCAGCCATCTCCCTGCACTATAGGTGAGCAGTGGTTACATAGATGTCATGGAAAAGATGACATGAACATCTTGCACAAGGCAGCAGATGAGAAACATTGAAATTTGTTTTTATTACGTCTACACAATAACTAAAATCCAGAAGAAGCTTCAAAATGAAGACATTCTTGTACCGTATGTCTGTTTCTATCCAAGTCTAGACTGTAATTAGAGTTGTGGATGGGTAAATACGATGTCTTACTTAAAGCTACAGTATGTAACTTCAAAATATTTTTGTTGTATAAATCTGCTCCAAAGCTTGTCTTAATGTGGGGAGGTGCTGACGAAGCCTCCTGTGACCCAGACTCGCTGAACAGACCTGGCAGCAGTGCAGAGATTAGCTTCTAAAGGTTTTTGAGCAGGATTGACCTCTCTAACCAATCAGAGATTTTCAGTTATTTCTGCTTGATCAGTAGGTTTATTGTAGTTTCATAATGACAAATATCTGAAGAGCTGGGCAGAGCGTGGTGGAGCGTAGCAGATTGTAGTAGAGATTGTAGTGTGTAAATATCCAACAAGTTTACATTTTCAATTCTACATGTTATTGAAATTTCTGTAACTAAGTCAAGAAGATTTGTCTTTTGTGGTGCTTAATTGTAAACTTTTGCAAAAGGGATTTAAGTGTACAGAGATCAAAGGTCTCTTCAGCAGAAAGGCTCAATAGCACTCACTCTTTATAACTTTGCTTTCGAAGTATGTAGACATAATGTCCTTGCACACAAAATGCTGTGACTTGTATCCACTTTGTCATAAGTCAGATTACAAGGCACCAGACAGACTCCAGCTTCTTGTACTTTGGAGGTCAATGTAGACTCACCGCTCTACACACTTATCTCTGGTGTAGGATGTTTAACAATAGTTTAACCAATATCAAACATAAAGTGCATCTTTCAGTTAACATTACACTTAATTCATGCTTGATTTGACATAATTTCCTTCACACACACACACAAGAAAATTGACCAAAAACTTGAGATTCTTTTCCCTGGGTGTCTGGGTTACTAACTTTTGATTGTAAATTGTATCATCACATACAATACAGATAACATATGCTCAGGTTTCTCATTCGGTTGCAGCCAAACAATTTAGGAATAGTTTTTATTTGTCCCCCAACTCTGTGCTGAGTGCATTTAATCTTTGAACAGTTTCTCTGTTAATGTCTCCTGCATTGCATTGCTTCCTCTTTGTCTCTGCTCTGTAGACCCACCAGTGATGCAGCACTTCTAACTGGGTCAGCCCATCCCTGCCTCACATCCCTCCCACTCTCCTGGTCTCTCCAAGTCACCCCCCTCCCCATCCTCCTCTTCCTCTTTTTCATTTTCCTCTGCATACATCCCTATAGACATGCAGCTCATGTGCTTACCATGTGCTGCAGCTCTCTTCCCTGTTTTCACCCGCTTCTGCTTCATTCATATTCTCATAAATGCTGTCATTGTATTTCAGCCTGTTGCAAAATGACTCCCACCCCCTCACAAACACCTACACACTGAATTGCATTCCTTTTTGTTTGTTTCTTTTCTGTTCAGAAAAACCTGGTTAATTTGTTGCTGGACAGTTTAGATGGGAATGGTGTTAGTAGGTTTGTATGTGCAGGCATGGCAAGGACAGCTCTTATGTACATCTGAGTTGCTGTTTTGATTGGCCTAGATTGTCACACCCGGTGATGTGGTGGAGGATATATACAACTGAGCGGTGTCCAATCAAAGACTGTTACCATGCAGCATATCTATATCCATACAGTCATATACAAGAAATAGACAAACATAAACCAGTAATCATAACACTAAAGTAAGATGTATTTTTCTCTTAGGGAGATACATATGCTGACATAGCATTCACCACAACTGCTGTTATAATACACAACATTCAACAAAGCATGCACCAGACCATATGGAAAGAAGGAGTAGTTACAGAGAAAGGGGAAGTCCTTGTGTGCAGTGATTCAGAAAGATGTTTTAGCAGTGTGGGAGACAGAAATTGTGCGTGTGAGATGATGAAAAAAAGAAAAAAAGATGCAATAAAATAGCTAGAAGGGAAAAGAAATAAAGTACTTGATTAAAAAAAAAGGTAGATAATGGTGAACAAAGTAACATTTTTGTTAACAGTTTGAAGGTGTTCAAACAACAATTACATCATAAAGAATACATTTCAACATATTCCATTCTTTAAGTTAATAGATTGTTGCTGTCTATATGCAGTATTGTTACCATATGTATATACATTGTTTAAATTATTCTTATATTCAGTGTACAGTTAATTCTGTTCTGCATCCAAGGACAGTCATGCACCTGACTTGTACTAAGGTACAGATTGTTATAGTATGTTAATCTCACTGTACAGTGTATAAACAGAATATTTAGGTTCTAGTCTTTACTTTTTCTATTTTATTTAATCCATTTAGTTGTATATAATTTAAATAACATTTTTATTACCTCCTGCATTGTTTTTGTGCTTTATGTAAAGTGTCTTCTTTTGGGATTAATAAAGTGCTCTATCTGTCTATTCAACACATCCTTAGGTTCTTTTGGCTAACACTTGATATTGTAACACACACAATGTGACAGCATTTTAGCTTGGAAACAAAAATATATCTTTTTTTTTATTTATTTATTGTAAAGCACAGTAAACCTTATCACATAATAGTTGCTCATCTAAATGTTAATCTCAGTATGTGCTTCTAAAACACATTAACGATTTCTGTACAATAATAAAATACCATTCTTGACATTACACACCATTTCAAATGTAATGTTGCAGTATCTGTGGCTCATTACTATTTAAATAATAAAACTTATTTGAACCTTAAACACGAACCGACTGAATAATAAGAAGAGTACATGTTGATCAGATGCTCCGCCTCATACGCTAACTCCCGCCCCTCGCCTGCTTGATTGACAGCTGTGAACTCGAGACAGCAGGGTGGCCAGTCACGCTCTCGCCATGCAAATGAGCCGCGCTCGGGCCGGGCGGGTGCCCATGTGGACCAGCACCATGCCTTGTTGTTCTGCGCGCTGATTGGTCCGCTGGCGCCTGATCGGTCTTCATGTGCTGCGGGCCAGCAGCGGGAGCAAAAACACGGAGAACGGGTGAGAGCAACGGACCGTCCCTATCCTCAATCCCACCTGGATTCCCAAATACACCATGAGCCATTTTATTCCATGAGCTTCAAGGCAGAGCTTATAATAATTGTAATATCAATGGAAATTATATTTTGTCACGTGGGGAGTAGCGGTTGCCAGCACGGCGGAACAGGGAGTAATGCGGTCTCCGGGTTTACTCAGAGGCCGTAGTGATAGGGCGGGGCAGGAACTCGGGAGGGGCGGGTCTTAACGAGAACACGACTCGCCTTGTTGTGTGTATTCCCGTGCTCGCCACGCCATCTTGTTGCAATCCTATTTTTTACGTATGCGAGGATCTACTTTACGTTAGGCTGGATTAAAAATTGTCCGAAACACAGGGTACTAGAACCTTCCGTGCTGCAGGTGTGGACCGTACACATAGCGCTTCCTAGCGGTACTCACTAGCTACGCCTCGGTCTATTCCCCCTGCTGTCCCGGGCCACCGGGTCGCCTGTCGTGAGGGTTAGGATTACGCGCAATGAGCCTCTATATACTTTTGGAGGCGGCCAGATATCTGGAATGGCAAGCCCAGCAACAACAGATTACACGTGGTAAGTTGAACAGTACACTGGTGCATCGTGCTCAACAGGCATGGCCCGAAATTACAATGTATGGTAAATCCTAAACTGTCTTTTAGGGGAACGGTATCCCGTTACTATCAACGGCTTGCATTTTCAACCGACCCGCCTATGAGGAACGGAAGTGTTTGTAGTTTTTGTTTATCGTCCTGGGTTCATGCCAAAAAAAGAGCCTGAGATCAACTGTAGGCAGTTCCAGAGTAGATCATTATTGCACACATTTGTCTTCCCTTAACACGGAAACGGCTAAAGTTGTTTTTCTGAACTACTTTGCGCGCTCTCGGTGTGTGTGCTATGAAGTCGCTGAATGTAACCTGTGCACTTTATTGCAGTGCATGCATCTAATAGGTTATAATCTGTTTAAGTTGTGATGAAAGTGTTATTTGACATATCTGCTCTAAAAGAGCCCTTTCAGATTCGATTCGCTCCAGTTTTTGTCCATCGGGAACCGGCAGGGCGGTGGCGATCAGCGGCTGCTCTTTACATAATGCCCTGACATTGCTCAGCTATCTTATGACACACACTGGGGCGGGCCCTCACGCGCTCACCCCGTCACATTTGTATATCTGCGCGCGAGCATTTAAAAGATTCCTTTGTGTTTCTGCTTTGTATTTGAAAAGGATGACTAATCAATCGAGATAATGATCATTGGTAAGGTGAAAGGAGACGGGGGGCTGCTTTTTGTTTCTCCCCTCTGATGACGTGTCAGACAATCAGACCCCCTTCCCGCGTGGTAGGATCCGCCCACAGCGACCACGTGCACACTGCCCCCTTCGTTCCTTAGATACACACCTACAAGCACGCAAACACATTAAATACACACTCCTCGGCCCCGCCCTTCCCATTCAGCCTCCTGACAGTAGCGGGTCGGGGGTGGGGGGTAAGCAGGGCAAATGTAACCCCCGCTACTAACCCAGCCTCTCTCAATGCAGGGTTATGTAATTTACGTTTGTACAGGCACTTTACAATCTGGAGCAGGGTGTGTTTGTTAGTGGATCATCTCTAATAAAATCAAATATGTCCACGCGATCTCAGCTGACATCAGCTTCCACTGGCTGCACGTCAGACATCACTTTTACTTCTACTTGGCTCCTTATTTGGGATTCCATTTTAATGTGTGTCATAGTAGTAAATGAAATAAAAAGATCAGGCTGTCCACTTTTGCTCCTGAATGACATCAGTACATCCTTAAGCTTAACTAAGATTTTTACCCAGTCTGATAAATCAAGTGAAAATGGGACATGATGTCTCTCAGTTATACAGCCCTCCTCCCTGACACTGCTGGGTACAGCACTTGTTATTTCAGCTCCCTTGCCCTGTGTTGTTAAAGTGGAGAAGGTTCTAAGAAGTGTTTTTCAAATTGCACATAATCATTTCAAACAGCCAGCCATGGAGGAGCTCTCAGCTGCTAAAAGTCTGAAACTGGCAGCCTGGGAAGAGTCCATAAACAGCCAGTCATGCTCCTTGATAATGCAGCGTGCCAAATAAACATAAACAGCCAATCAGGTGTATAGTTTGGTTGCTCCCCTCAACATGCAACACAACAACAGAAGCAGCATCAAACATGAGGGAGAAGATGAGCGGAGGACATGTAGAAATTTCTGGAATGATACTAGAACTGCCACTAGATTAACAGATTAATTTATTTTCTTTAAAATGAAGCTGAAGTATGCCTGTTATTATGAGAGCCCGGAGTGAGTTTTCAAAAAGCTTGTTTTGTTAGTCCAAAGCCCACAAATATTCAGTTGTCTAGTTTCTTTTGTGACAGAGAAGGGCGTCAGCTCCTCACACTGGATAATCTGAAATCACTGAATAATGAAAAATGACTGAAGCACACAACATCAGCATATTGTGTAGTACATTAATTGGTCTGTAGACAAATCAGTTACTTGACTAATCATTTCAGATAAGATGCATAAGATCTCCGACCTTTCACTGATCAGGAGGGGTTTAGAAGAGATGACAACACCTGAATAACTGAGGACTAACATTGTAACTCCGAGGTATCACAATTAATAGTATCTGACTGGATTGCTGTCAAAATACACATTTGCAAAAGAGCAGAGAAATAGTTTTGTTGTGCATGTCATCATGACGATAGTGCCCTCTCTGGGGTGAACTATTGCCCTAGGTGAAATGAAATTGCGTCATCGGGTGTTTGCAGGCCTATGGAGAAGTGAAAGTGTTACTTAACGCGCAGCCAGGCATGTTGGCATGCTCCTTACGGTGCTGATGGCTGGGACGTGTGTTGGCGTTGTGCAGGTTTGAGGAATCCCTGGGATTCTGTTTCTGATACTGCTGTTTCTATGGTAACCAAGGATTTTCCACATATTTTTGAGTCTGCCTGCTGCAGTGTGCAATACCTACTCAGTCATACCATTAAGTCTGTCTCTGTGCATTCGCAACATGGGCACAGCATGGGAACATTTCTGTCCTAAGGTGTGTACATGTTTTATATGCTCATTCATATGTTGTTTGGTTGACCCTGGTTGACAAGTGGCTCCGACAGTCCACTAGTGCAGGAGCATGCTCAGTGCGGGTCTGGTTCAGTCACAGAGCAGTCAGAGTGGGCGGCTGTCTCAAGTCAGGAAACGGATGCAGACCTGTGCCTGATTCTCCGATGACATCATTCTTTGTGTGTGTTTCTGTTTTGTGCTGTCACAGTTGTGTTATAATTCTGGACCCAAATGCAAAACCAAGGCAAAAGAGGCTTGGTTACAGTCTGAGCACATTAAACTCAAGCTCGCACCGAGTCCAGACAAAACCAAATTACTGTTATTTTCTAATTCATGAAAAACAACATCAGACACTGTTGATGTTGTGACAGCTCAGGAGAGGAAAATAGATTCTGTGTGGTTTGATGAATGTCTTTTTTTAAAGCAACATATTGAAAACCTTGTAAAGAAACTAAGACTGAAGTTTCAAACACAGGACTAGTTTTCTCTGGAAACCAAGAAGAGGCTGGCTGCTGCCACCGTCATACCAATCTTTGATTATGGCGATTTGTCATCCACAAATGCACCAGCACAATGTCCTCATTTGTTTATCTGTGTTTATTGAGATTTATTACAAACTTAAAGTTGGCCAGACGTCTCTCTGTGCACATAGCTTATCTGAGCCTTCATATGTTGTTACCTGGATTTTAGTATTGCTTATTTGTGTTAGATGTTGTGTTGTTCAGTGTGAAACTTGTAATGCTGCTGTTGTGTCCAGGTCTCACTTGTAAAAAAAAGATTGCTAACCTCAATGGGTTTCCTGTCTCTCACAGAGGAAGAGCAGTGCAAAGAGAAGGAGCTCATCAACAGGGAGACAGAGTCGAAGCGTGTGGAACTTGTGACCTCTCAGCCAGTCAGAGCTAACCATGTCACTTGGAGCGATGACACTCACCGTCAGCAGGTGCACCACCCTCCTGCCCCTCCTCCCTCTCTCCCACCGCCACAAGTCCCCATTGCTGTCATTCCAATGGTTCCAGTTGTCACAGCGACATCCTTGGTGCAGCCCCTTCCACTTACAACGCCAGTTGCTGCAGTGGCGACATCGCTGAACTGCTCCCCACCAGCTAAGAATGCTTCCTCCCCTCCACAGCAGCAGCACCAGCAGCACCAGCAGCCGCCATCTCGCCACCTGTTGTGCGCCGCCCCCCAGGTGAAGGTAGAACCTAGTGAGCAGGTGGTGGGGGCAAAACCCAGCCAATCACAGCCTCAGGTTCAGATTCAGTACCCAACCTCCATCAGCACTAATGGCCCCAGCTCTCAGCACGCACTGGTTCCACATCAAGCTCCGCCCACATCTCAGCCGCACCCGAACGGAGTGAAGCTGGAGGACATGAGGGGGATGGAAGGGAAGAGGAGACCAGGAGGGTCAGTGTGTGTGTGTGTGTGTGTGTTTGTCAGAGTTGATAGAGTTTATGGTTGTGTTTGATTGTTTGTTTTGTTTCCAGAGCGGGGACCAGAGAGGTGCATAATAAACTGGAGAAGAACAGGTTAGCCAGAATTATGTGAACCGTTGTTGTCATTGATGTTAACTCATCAGGAAAAGGAAAAACAGCCCTGTTTTCTTTTTTGCTTGACCACCACATACACACACATTTTTGTCTTTATTACCTATGTTAAGAGTTTTATAAGCCCAAAGGTCATGAGTTTCCATAACTCGCTGTGACCCATGAAGTTCCTCTCGAACATACAGTATTTGGTATTATAACATCGATTTAAATGACAAAGATGTGGTTAAACCTCTCAAGCAAATGAGTGAATATACAAAAGACAACCATATCAAAAGTGTGACTGTGTCATTTTTGACTGTTGTCCCTCAGGCGAGCGCACCTCAAAGAATGTTTCGAGACTCTGAAAAAGAACGTTCCTAATGTTGATGAGAAGAAAACGTCCAACCTCAGCGTTCTCCGCAGCGCTTTGCGATACATACAGGTAAGGACGATTCTGATAAATATTTATTTCAGCTGTCCCAATAGTGTAAGCCTTTATACTGTGGTCCAACAATATCTTTCATCACCACTCGCTTCTCCATCTTACCCTGGTCTTGAAATGTCTGGCTCAGCGGGGGAGACGGCACGAGCTTTGGTTCTGGGTAGCTGATACAATGCCTGCTTTGTTAGCCGTTTACATTGGTTAGTCTCTTGTGACTGTGATATGGCATTCACCAAACAATGGTGAACCAGCCTATAGTGCATCATCCAATATCACAAATCACCTTAAGAACATGGCGAATACACGTGGTTTCTATATAGTAATGTCTGCTTGTCATGACAAGCTTAGAGTTTATTTTCCCTTAGAACATGGGTTTGCATTTTAAACATTTCAGTGAAATTCCTATGCAGTGGAAACATGGTGTAACTCCATCCTGTAGTTCTGGTAGTGTCATGCAGTATGAAACAGAAAAGGAACTGGTTGGCCCAACATACAAAGCTTGAGAAGAAGAAGGAGTAACATTTTTGTGGGGACAGATTTTTAGCATATGGAATGAAGAGTTAATATTGCATCTGGGGGGGATGGAGCTGAAGGTGTTGTGAGGGAGGCGACTGTGTGGCCTGAAGAGGTGCGTTTTCAGTTTATAAAAGTAGATGAGGCAGGATTTCTACTCTAGAAAAATGAAGCCCGCAGCCTGAAGCTGGATGGAGCAATTCCTTTTCTGTGGCATCAAAGCTTCATGATTTGTGAGTTTAATGGAATACGCAGTGGGGAGTCAGTGGGAGAAGCAAAATTAGGCCGTAAGATGGAAGAACTTGTTCAAAACAGGAATGGCTCAAAGATTTTAGTCCAGGGAGCATGACGTGGAGTGCTGTGAAGACGTTTGTGACAGGGGGATGCTGATGCTGATGAGCTGCTTAGTTAAAGTTGGCATGTTTTAAACATAATGCAGAGGACAGGTCATTGCATTCACCAGCCACAAAAACAAATGCCAGCAGTGTAGACTTCCAATGCAGTTCCAGGAAAAAAAAAAAATCCTATCTTTGGAGCGATACAATAATCAGTAGGTTTTATTGTGGATGAGCGACTCACTGCACCCCCCCCACCTTCTCTCTTGCCGCTCCTCTTCACACAAACCTGTACACATCGGTCACTCTCCCTCTCTCTTTGCCATGTGAGGTGTGAGCACATGGCCAGCGCAAGGCTGATGACGTACCTCACCCACTCCGATCTGCTCTGCACCTCTAGACTGCAGAGGGAGGGAGACAGTGAGAGGTATCAGGTGCACTAACGCAGCAGGGTTTTCACAGTTGTAACAGTAGTATCAGATTTCCTTTGTCTTTTAACCTCTGTCTGTATCGCCAGTTTCTTCTCTTTATCCCTGTCGGTCTCGTCCCGTGTCGCCCTGCCGTCTCTTGCCATTTAGAAGACTTGGTAGCCATAGCAACAGGCGGTAGATGGTCAGGGCACTGTAGTCAGTCTGTTTCTCCATGTTTGTCTGCATGGGAGAGTGTGTGTGTGTGTGATGTAAAAACTGAACCAATCAAATTCTGGATACGTTAGTCTTTTTGTCAGTGATTACAGATGACGGAGCACCGCTGAGACGTGTCAGAGAGTCGAGCCTTTTCATTCACTCCTGTTGGAAATTCAGATCACGTCTACTCAGATGCATACGTGATTATGGCAAAGGAAAATTATTACCACTCTTTAGACATTTTCTCTTCTGTTGTTAGAGAGGATGTGTTATAAGAGGAAGGATAAAGGAGGCATAGATTAAGTGTAGGAGGAGTTGGGGGGAAGGGGGGAGGTGTCAAGGGAGCAACGGATGGGGGGAGTAGAAGGAGAGGGAGTGTGGGGTGGAAAAGTGGAGGAGGCAGGGGTTGGGAGTGATCTGAAGCACTCAACTGGCAAACGTCCAGTCACATCTCTCCTTATGTCTAATCACCCCGGTGCTTCAGCCAGTTAGATACCTTCTTATGTTTCTCACAAACTGCTGCTCAAGCAGCCTAATCCTCAGGGAGGAGGTTGCCACGGAAACAGTTATGGGTGCAGCTGTTTCCTAGGTGATTTGCTGCAGGATTAATGGTATCTGGGTTTGTATGGGAAGACCTTGAAATTATGTGCATGGATGTACACCTTCATATTTGTAGTCCCTCTGTAGCCCATGTGAGCTGGTGTTTAGAAGAACAGTCACCGGCTGTGTGGAGCATATGTGTGTCAGTAGTGTCATGCTTCGTCTTGATGTCTTGCAGAAACTATTTCAGTGAGAGTCCATATGCAGTAGTCATCATGGAAAAGGCAGAAGTTACCATTAGCACAAAACTGTCAATATCACTAATAATTGTCAAATAAATTGATCTGAATTGCTTCATAATCATTTTCTGTCATTTCCAAAACAACCACCTCTAAAATCTGTCACTACAAATTACACGAAAAGCCTGCAAGTGTGAAGGCACATTGCGGGGAGGGTGCTGAGTGAGAGATGTTGCGTTGCTGTGTGGTGGAAGAGGTCAGCAGGCCTGGACTGGTAGCTGTTGCAAAGAGGGCTGTGGAAGTGGACAGGAGCGATGAGGAAAATGGGTTCGCATGTGAGGGGGTCACGTGCCTGTGGCCAGCTCTGCTCACTGAAGTGAGTGTCCTATAGTAGGATCATATGTCCTCAGACTCTCTTTGCCTCTGGTGCTTTCACCATGAGTTACTTTTTCTGGGTTGCACTAGTAGGACAGTGCTTTCTGCCAGGTCATTTAGTTTATGTTGACTCAGTTGATGTTTAGTTTCTAGTAGTGTGATGTAATTAATCATATTTACCAGCATCTGACTGCTTGTTGTGTACCAAGACAATTCTATAGCTGCATCTTTTCCCAACTCTCCCTCCCCTGCCCTCCTTTACCCAAACATTTCCTCCCATACGTCCCCTCTCCCTAAATCCTGCCTGGTAATCTGTGTTAATGTTCTTGGCCTGTTGTACTGTATGACGTTCATACATCAGCTGACCCACACAGAAACTGGGTCACAGAGAAGGTGCGGTGAGGCTTGGAAAGCTGTGCTTTCTCCCTCCCTCCCTCTCTCTGTTAAGTTTTCTTCCTGTGTTTTTTTTATTATTATTATTTTTGTAAAACTACACACACATGCTGCTGACTACTCAGTGCATGACAGTGTTGTGCAAGGAGTTAATACTTTCATTCAGTCATATCTGACTGCGTCCTCAGGGCTGCTGGGGCAGTGATGAAGCTGTGTGACAGTAGGACCCTCTCAAAAAGCAAGCATGACATCAAGGAATTGGGATGGGCCTAAGTAGAAAACCTTATGTGTTCAGTAATGTACAAGCTGGGAGAAATGTGGGAACAGCCAAGACTCCACAGAGAAAGGAAAGTTGGTCTGAATTCCTTTGTCTGTTGCAATGCCAGCCTCTCAAATAGTGGCCACGGTCTTTTATTACAAAAGACAAAACAAGGCCTCTGTTTCTCTTTAAACACGTCACCCTGTTTCCCTTTTTCATGATCTGCTTCTGTTAATTTGCTGTTGCTGCTATAAATGCAAACTCAACACCTCCTCCATCTGTTTGGTAGTAACAGGGATCCAGTGAGACAAGATCTTGTGCCGCATGACCTCGCAGTATTAAAATGTGATGATATTTCTCATTGAGGTGAAAAGCTGTCTCGCAAAATCAGTACATAACAGAACCACAGTCGGTGGTAAAACCTTTTACAGTGCTTGCATATTGTCTTTTACTGCACATGATAATTCATACTCAAAGCAGAACTGAAGTGACATTCATTACAAGATGCTTTTTGTTACTTTCAGTGGAATTAACGACTATTTTTCCAGTCATAATATTTTGTTAGATTTCTTAAAAACAGTATTAAAATATCGTCTTGTCTTGTTCTCGTGGACACAATATCATGTCACATCCCTAGTTCTGGTATTTCAGGGGTATAATCACCTTACTTCCCTCAAAGGCTTTATTAAAAACTTCTGCAGGAAGTGCTTCTTTAACAGTAGTTTAGCACGGAGGGGAAAAAACCAACAAAGCAGGAATAATTGTTGGTTTACTGGTGGAAATAATTCTGTGGAAATGTTAATATTATGCAGTATTTGCATGATAATGTGTGAAGTTTATGTTTCTACATCTGTTTTCTGGGGTTCAGCTGAACATATACTTTTGTTTGAGAATTAATAGAAGATGTGTGAACTATGGACAATTCATGTTTGTTTGTCTGCTATTCATGTACCTTGAATCCTCATCTGCTCTGCTGTCTGTGTGTCTTCTTGAAGACTCTGAAGAGGAAGGAGAAGGAGTATGAGCATGAGATGGAGCGTTTAGCCCGAGAGAAGATCACTACGCAGCAGCGGCTGGCTGAGCTGAAGAACGAGCTCAGTCAGTGCATGGATGTCATGGAGATCGACAGAGTCCTCCGACAGACCATTCAGCCAGAGGACGACCAAGCCTCCACGTCCACCGCTTCAGGTACAGGGAACAGACGCAACACCTTGCATGCAGATGTTCGTTTTCCCCTGCATATTTGATCCTCTTAGAAGTGCAGTAGCTGATGAGGTTTTCTTTAATAGTCATGGAGGCACAGGAGAGTAAGCAGTGATTTCAATTTAGAATTTCTGGTAACACAAATGTTCATGTACCTACCTAGAGCACATGCATGTGGCACTGTTCCTTGTGTTGCATCATGACTAGCAGTTTCCTCTCTCGTCTACAGAAGGAGAAGACAACTTTGAGCAGGACATGGATGAAGATGCCTCCACTCCTCCTGCTCCCACGTCCCTCCCCAAACCAATGCCTCCCATCTTACAAGCTCAGCCACTCCTTACCTCTCATCTGTCAATCCAGCACACCACCTTGCCTCTCTCTGGAGTCCTAACTACGCCCTCTGTCTCTGCTCCCCCTCCCCCTCAGGCCATCGCCCCAGCTCCAGCCCCTGCTCAGCCCCCTCCGCCTCCGGCTCATTCCATGCAGCCCCCGGCTGTACAGGTCCAGCCAACTGTCATCGCTCATGCTGCAGTCTCACACCCTTCAGTCATCCAGACTGTTAATCACACCCTCCCTGCCAATCACGCACATCGCCCCTTCCCCTGGCCCTACTTCCTCTACTCCTCAGCCGATCACGGCGACTCCAGTTGCAGCAGCCACTCACCAGCCAATAACCGGCCAGCCCATCGGACACATCACCGTCCACCCGGTGGCCCACCTGGGAGGCCCTCTGTCATCCCATCTCCCGACTATTTACCCCCAGGGCGTGTCAGTGTCCCAGCCCACCGTGGTGGGCCACATCACTCACACCTTCACCCATCACACCCTGCCGCATGTCCAGGGTGCTCCCCAGGCTAACACTGGAGCCCAGGTGAACAGCGCAGCCATGGTAAGCCAGGGCAGCCCGTCGCTAGGGAAACCCACAGCAGTGCTGGCCCCCCACCCCCAGCTGGTTGGACAGGCTGCCGTCCTCAACCCTGTCACCATGGTGACAGTCCCAACCTTCCCTGTCAGCACACTCAAACTGGCCTGAAACATGCAGGAGGAGAGAAGGATTCAGAACTTCTGAATGAATTTTCTCCCTCCTATCAATAATCAAAAGACACATGAATATTTAGAGATAAAACACATCAACTGTTTTTGGACACCTCATGATGAATATCTTCAGAGATATTTTGGTCACAGCTCTGTTAGGTTGTGAACAATAACATTAGAGCAGATTCAGTGGGTCAAGCCATTGTCTGTGAAAACAAGACTGTGACATTTGTCTCCGCTGCAACGACAGGAACTCAGTTTTATCTTCCTTTCTTGCCTTCTTCTCTCCTTCCTTCCCTTCTTTCTTCCTGTTTGCTCTCCTTGCTGTACAACCAGAAGCACTAACACATTAAGCTCAGCTCGCACTCAGGCATCAAGAAATGAATGGAAGTGTTCATTCACTGAAGGAAAACACGAGGGAGAGAGAGAGTCGTTTGTCATTAGGCTGTCGCTGTGCTGATGCAGTTTGTACCTGTTTTGTCTTCACATAGTCATGACGTCATGTTGGACATTGTGGTGGGATAATGTCACTGATGTGTTTGTGAGCAGGAGGAGGGAGGGAGTCTGGATAGATTACACACAGGGCTCTGATCAGCTGTGAAGTCAGTGACGTTATGCAGACAGGTAAATAGAGCTACAGCATTGTCATTTGTTTGCTCATTTATATAGCTTAAATGACATTCATAATGTCCTTCAAAATACAGAGCAGCTCCAGAAATGAGGGGAAGGATTAGGACAGGGATTGCTCGGTTTGCTTAACATACATCAGCATCTATTATTGTTTGCTTTGTGGAGACGTTGTGTCAAGAAGCAACATAAACTTTGCCTTTTAGTTACTGCACCACCATCAAACTACTGATTTAAAAGTAGAGCAACAAGTATGAGCTCAGCAGTCCGAGAGTCCTGAAACAGCCTGGAATCAAAGCAGGAAACCAAGTTAGGATTCGGATTTGGTAAAATGGGATTTTCCATATTGTTACAGTTTGAAAACGGTTGAATAAAGGTTTGAAAAAGTAATTCATGTAGCCAGTTAAATGTATAAGGACAGAAGAACGCTACTTTTTAGGCAGTAAAAAACTCGGTCAGAATTACACCTCAACATCTTCTAAGGGCTTTTTGAAACAGCAGCTATAAGGAGAAAGGCTCCGGGACCCATCTGTTACTGTCAGATTGATGTGATTCTCACTGTGAACTGACCTGGCATGATGACTTTACTGTGAGAGATCACAGTCGCCGCAGAATTGTCGTGAATTCGCCACCAACACGTTTATGAATTGGTGACATTTGGCCTATTATAGATTTTTTTGGATGCTGAATAAGAACCTGCAAGAAAAGTCTTTTTGCAGATGCCTCAAGTTTGTGTGGTAAATTTAATTTCAGAGATCACCCAGGAAAGGAAGCTGACAGTTCTGCTCTCAAAACATTCAGTGACAGGTTTTCTCATGGGCAATACTGGTTTTCCTCCTCGTCAGCCTGATGCAACAGCTCCCTCTGCTGCCGCATCTCGTACCTCATACTGATGCTACTCGCAAAACGACCAAGGGGCTCAATACAAACTTCTTGCACAAAGTCTAGAGAAATAATGAGAGTGTACAAGTTCACTGTCACCCTTGAAAACTGTTGCTTAACAAAAACCGTTTAAGCTGAGTGAAGTGATGTACTGTTATATTTCATACAGTATAGAATGTTGGTCATGTTATAAACTCCAGCACCTGAGAAGGTTGAAATAGCTCCAGAAGAGCTAGTTAGTTAACCTTAAGTGACTTTTTTTTTCTTTATGGAAAAAACCTAGTGGAGATAAGTTGTTCTCATTTGGAATAGTTTGGATATAGCACAGAAAATATTTTTAAAAAAGACTGGGGAAAGGATTGTACCAGCATAAGATCAGTTTGCTCTAGTCCACAAATGAGTTTTCTTAATTTTTAAAAGTGGGAAAATGGGTTGTGGCGCCCACTTTTCCTCGTCTTTTGTGTGTTCATGTGCGCAGGCTCCGTGGCCTATACATGTCACACCATTAAATCTCCCGTCAGTGTATGTCGTCAGTGTTATGTGGATCTGCTCCCTGCTTCTTCTGCTGTTTCTCTGTGTTGTCTGTGTATGTGACTGTATGTTTTATATTCTGTGCTATAGTTAATCCTACTGTTCCTGTAGCATGGCTGTTTTTGGTTATACAGTTTTCTCTGTGCATGATGTAGTTTGTATGTGTAGCAGGCAAGCCTTTTTTTTTTTTTTTTTTTTTTTTTAATTAGGGGGGGGTTTTTTTCTGTTTGGGTGCTATCGTGTGTGCCTATACTCTGTTTTACTGAACACTGTGACAACTCTGGCAGAACACGAACACACTGAGTGAATGGAAGAGACAAAGATTTACTCTCATAATTGGGATTTTTTTTTGTTTGTTGTCATATTTCTACGTTTTCCAGTTTGTGAGTTGGGCTGAGACGTGAAGTGGAAAAAGTAAAAAACAAAAAAAGATGTTACTCTTTTCTTAACAATATAGTAATGTCTAATATTCAGTTTGAGGTTTGTAATATTTGTGTGCGTATGAAAGTTTTGTAAATCTGTGATTGTATGCACGTTTTGGCATATGATTGTATGTATCTTTCAATTTTAAGTGCTTGTTTATTTTTTTGTTTGGTTTTGCATGTAGATATTAGTTTCTTTTGTTTTTATGTTGCTTTTTTTTTTGGAGGGGGGGGGGACCATGTACAGTACTGTATAACATGGGCAGGATCTTGGACCTCATGCTACATTGATATTATATATGAATATAAAAACATGTTTTCCCTATGGAGAAAGTTTTAAGTTATATATCGCCTGTACACTCTGGGCTGCCTTTTAGATCTAACTGTCCACTGTTTAAGATAATGATAATAATGGATAAAACATATTAATGAAGAATTATGCTGATGAAATAAAGATTCTTAATAAATCTTATTACATTTACAACACATCTGCTCTTGTGTTTAATTGTTTTGTGCAAAAACAAACAAACTGCAGTCAGCTTTTTAATGGATATTTGTTATATTATGTTATTTATTATCCTTATAAAACAGTAAAATTTGAAGGTTAAAATACAAAAAAGAACACGTGATAAAACCCAACATCACAACAGTGACCACTAGATGGCATCATTATCAACGTTATTAATTAAGGAGACGTCGTGGAACCCATTAATAAAACAAATAGAATAAAATGATTAATTGTAGCGGACACATTGTTGAGATCTGGGGAATGTTGGCTCCTTTGTTCCTAGATCTCCTCTTCCGGGGAATTATGGGAGAATCAGCAGCCACCTCTCTGGCTGTGCTACATCTGCTGCTGAATCCTCTCAGCACCTCTTGCATTCTCCTTTGCAGCAGAGGGGAATACATGCATAAAGGAGCCGTGATTGCCTCTGCCACTAAGTGAGTGAGTAAGAGAAACATACCTCTTAATCTTTCTCAAAGATGAGTCTTTCCTTCTCAGTGTCCACGATGGCCCATGGCAAAGGAAAATCTGGGTCAGTCCCCTCTCCATCCTCCTCACGCAAACTAAAACCCATAAAGTGAAGGATGCTAACTATTAGTAGGTCTACTATACGATCCATCCAATAATAATAATAATCAGTTATTACTATTATCAATACCACATTTTTCATAAAGGATTTATAAGTATTAACTGGTTTGCAAAGCTGAAAGCGTTTATATCTTCACAGATATCTACAGTCTGGAATAATTAAAATATTTAAACGTTTGTGAAACCAACTTTCGTCTCAATGTTTCCATATTCTAAGCAGACGCAACGAACTTTACGCCAAAGAAGAAGAATGGAAGGCGAGAAGACGATTTGAAATAGCGAAGAAGAGTTGAAGCAGAGAAGAAGAATAGAAGTGGTTAGGAAAAATTAAAATAGAATCCACGAAAACGTCGAGTTAAAATCTTATTTCGCAAACTATTTCTTCTTCGAGACAGTAAGAAGACACCCGATGTATCACAAACACATCTGAAAACAAAAGTCGCTGCTGGATGACAGGTGAAAATGAATGTTTGGCGTTATGCATGTTAATATGGTCTAAGGTTGTGTTTGAAGCACATAGAACTCTAAAATCACTCATTCACTTCCTTTTGTATATTAGTTTTTTAAGCATCACGGCAACATAATTTGCCTGGATAAGCCAAAAATATTCCGTCCTACAGACAGGGCTAACCTACCCATTTTGCCAACTAGGGCCTTTATTACAAAAGAAGTTCAGTTTAGAATATGAACCTTGCTCTTTTTTATACACTGGAAACTGAAACTTTAGAACATATTTTTTCATGTTATGTTAGTAAACAAAGATCCACACCTTAATATCTTAAAAATTCATACTGGTCGGGGGTGTGAGGGGTTGCAAGAGGAGTGTGGTAGGCATGTACAATATGGCCACGGAAGCCCGCACGTTTCAGTTGTGTCTTGGTTCGCCATACTGCTAATATAGCAGCATAATTTTCCTAGTAACGATGTAAACTACGGATGCCTGGTTGCGACAAACTATTCAAAATGCAGCCTCTAGTTTGAAGCTAGTATTACCTGACTGAGTACAATTGTAAGTTGAATGCTCTGGTTGCTGCTAATGTGACACAAAACACTAACGTTACACAAAGCTTGAATTACTCCCAAATTTAAATAACATAATTTGTAATATTCATCTTTTATTAAATTAAATACAGTTACAGTTTTATATGTTCACAGCTCCGTGTGTTGCATGTGGTCTGAATGTTTTTAACAAAAAATACATAAGATATTCTAATAAATAAAAGACCCAGCAATGTATCTTAAACTACAAAGTGCCACGTGTTTCACAGCTTCTGAGCAAAGTGGATAATAGAGCCCAACCTGTAAATTGGTCATCATATTTTAGCTTATCACAAATAATACCATCAAAATGTAGGAACTGTAATAGTGAAATGCAGAAGATATGTCTGAGGTAATTTGGAAACAGTGTTGGGACTTGTCAGAGGGGGCTGACAGATTTTGTGGAATTTAAAGACTTCTCATCAGAAATGTTTGTTTCTGTTATGTGTTTATGTCTAAGCATAAATATTAACCAAATCACTGATATTGTATTTATTAATGAACTTTCAAATGTCAATAAGGGTATCAAATACGTATACATCCAGTGTTGGCTTGGCTCTAGATGAAACTGACTGAAAAGGCACTGTTGTCTTCAATTTATTCCTTAAAACTGGGCTTTGTAGTTGTGTCCTGTCTTGGTAGCCAGATTAAGCAGTCAGAGAAAAGAGCTGTCCTCTGTAGAGCTGTCCCACAGCACTGTGCTTGTCTCTCTGGGCCCGTTAGACTGGCCTAGCACCATGTTTTTGACCTGCAGTGGTTGTGAGGGCTTTTGTCCTGAGGGGTTACTGTGTTCGTAGGTTTCAGCGCCTGAATCTGTGCTCACAGATCTGCACAGCTGGCTCTTGTCTTGTAAGTGTTTCTTACATTCTCTGTTCAGACAAGAGTGTTCGTACTCAGTCCTCATGTCATAGTCGTCATATGTGTGTTGCTGTCCATCCGAATGGAGGTCAGGTGCACTACTTTGGTCTTAACTCTGAGAGTGGTGATTAAGCTTTGTGTGGTTATTTGCATTGTCTGAACACTGCTTGTGGCTTGGGCTCTGTCTTTGTGGCGATGAACATTGGGTCTGTTCATGTGAAATAATGGTCTTGTCCTGATGGTGAGCGTGGTTCTGTTGATCATGACTGTTCCAGAAGGCTCTGCAGAGCTGCTCTGACTCAGAGAGCAGAGGCAGGCCAATGTTCAGGTGCATGAACAGGTTCTCCAGCCACTCCACCAGCTTGGAAAAGGAAGGACTGAAAGAGAGAATGACAGAGTTGTAATAAGGGGCTGTCAGACCCAGCCTGGTCTACGCAGTAGTGCTTGGGCTAAATATGTAATAGGTTCCTATGCATATGTAGACCTTAATCAGCTACTCAGGAAATTACCTTATAATTTTCTCTTTATTATAGTAAAGGTAACAGATGAATACAGTAATTAGTGATCAAGTTAAGTGATCACTAATTAGTTTTATTTACCACAGCACACTGACATCACTGGGTGGAAGTGGTGACACTGGAGGTGGTCATTTACTCCAAAATATACAAGCACCCTACTAGTTCAACTACTAGTTCCAATATTGATGGGTATGGTTGTTCTGTTAAAACTGAAAAATTAAAGTGTGATTTGAAACAAAATATAAAGCAGATGCATTTAGTATCACTCTGAACAATATTTACATATAGCTTGATATAAATTCAGGTTTGCAGTTGTGGTGGATTTGTGTAATCATACCGTTTATCAGCATCCATGTCACAGCAGAGGACAGCCAGCGGCAGGAAGGCCAAAGGGCACTGTGGAGGGTGGTACCGCTCCAGGAAACCAGCTACGTTTAGCCCAAAGTCATTCGAGCGAGGAAGGTAGTCGGGATCGGCGCTCACTCTACCTATTATCTGAAGAAAGACAGATATAGATGCTGTACCTACTCAGCTTTAAAACTGAAGAAATGTTTGATGAATGGAAAGAGAGGATATTACAGGTCTGTCATTTACACATTTGCTCTATCAGTACCACAGCCTATGTTTAGTAATATTTGACTCGACTTAGATGGTCTTACCTCACATATCATAATACCAAAGGAAAAAATGTCCACTCTTTCGTCGTATGTTTTTCCTGAGAGTTGCAGAGGAAAGATTGAACAATATCATGCACATTGTTATATACCGACTCATGGTGGAGCTGTAGAAATCATTGTTTTCTTATCAAATCTGCTATTAGGTTACACCTTAGAATAATATCACATGCATACTGTACAGAGGACTCTTCTTTTATAGGGAGCCTATAAATACAGCGTGAGTTTGGGTTTAGGTGCCCTAAGGGTCCTTGATTCAGAGATGCACTCACCATGGATCATCTCAGGGGCCATCCAGTAGGGATTTCCTACTACAGTATACCGCTTCCTCCGGTCAGCCTTGCGGAGCTCTGACAGTGTCCCCTTGGCAGGCCGTTCCATGGAAGACGTTCTGCTCAGATTCCTCTCCTCCATCACCAGCCTGGCTAGTCCGAAATCTGCCACCACCACGGACTGGTTCTAAACAAGCAAGAGAGAGAAAGAAAGAAAGGTTGAAAGTGCCATTTATAAAGTGTATGGTGCTTGTGATGAGCTATTTGTTTACCTCTCTGACCAGGCAGTTATGTGAGTTTAGATCTCGGTGGATGACATTCATGGAGTGTAGATAGGCCTTAGAAGGAGACATATTATATATATTAGGAAAAGTCTGTACCAGATTAAGGACTAATTATGGATTTTTCTCTTTTATGTTAAGGATACTGACCAAAAAGACTCACCATTCCAGCTGCAATGTCTTTAGCATAACCCACTCTTATACTCCAGGGAAAATCCTTGTCCTACAACAGCAAGATTGTATTCAACATACAGTGTCTGTGTGCTCTGACAGTGCTCAAGGAGAAACATAATGACCTATTTTTACTTGCCATCTTTATGATGGTCTCTCGGAGAGTTCCTCCTCGGATGTATTCAGAGACGAAGTTTATACGTTTGTCTTTATAAAACAGTCCAATGAACTTGAGAACATTTGGATGGTCCAGACAGCGCATCACCTTCACCTGTACGTACAAATGCCTGTTGTCATCGTAGCATCATGAAAATAGCTCAAATAGTAATCATTTTATTGAACTAGTGGTTGACTTTTCAATGGCTGATGCTCATCTTTAAAGAGCAGACACATCTGCAGACATTTTTGTTAATCATTTTCATATATTGATCCAATTAATTGGCCAACCAGTTAATCAGTCGAGTTTCAGCTGTGCAAGGAAGAATTTTTGATAAAATCCAGCTTTCTTATTAGCTCATGATCTAATGTGGCAGTTAACTCCTTAGGTCCCTTAGATTTAATACAAACTCTGGCTTTTGCATTTCTATAGTCTCCTAAAGAACGTGCCCACTGGTTTATTGTGCGTGCTCTGGGAGGTTAAATTGTTGTGCATCCAGTGATTTATGGATATCAAATATTTATATTTCCCTGTTTCTTACATTGTCAATCATATGACTTTTACTACTCTGACGTCCACTTACCTCCTTTAGGAAAGTCTTTTGTGTCTCTTCGTCAAAGCTTATCAACTCTTTCATCACCATCACCTCCCCTGTTTCTTTATGTGTTACCTTGACAGAAACAGGTTTATCACAATGCTCGTTTAAAATAAATCTTATAGTTGTTTAATATGTTGAAAGTCACCTATTGGGAAATAAACTAAACTAAAGGGCCAAAGAGAAGGAAAAGCAATTGTTGTACCTTAACAGCCTGTCCAAAGCAGCCCTTGCCAAGCACTTCTCCATGGATGAGGTCTGAAGGTCTGAAAATGCGATGGATCCGATCTCCAGGGTCTACTCGAAGAGACTCTGAGCGAACCATGTCTCTCCTTTGAGATAAGAGCGATAGTGCTCCAGGGGACAGAGGACATTTATCTATACTACAGCTGCGCCTGGGGGGGAAAAAAGACTTAGATAGAAAGATAAAAGTAATGAACCAAAGTAGGCCCATTGTTGGCGCTTACAGGATGTGTCTGGATCGCATTCCCAGGATCCCTTGGTGCTGAGGTGGTGAGGGGTTCATCCTGATTTGTTCTTCTGTCTCCTCCGCTGGACTTGGCTCCTCCTCCAGACTTGAGAGTTTACGAGTTGAAGCGAGTTTGTCGCAGACGCACGGGTCAGGACAGCTGATGTTGTCCTGGGGGTCATTTGAGTGAAGGAGGTCATCAGGAGACTGTGGGTTGTGTTCGATAGTCAGCTGCAGAGGTCTGCTTTTGTCCTGGATCACACGGTTTATCTAGATGAAAGAACATTGTGCTGGCCTTTGGTGATGTTGTTTTTCAGTGTTACTTATTTAATAGTGATTTTGTGGATTCAAGGAGGTGTAACCTATTGTTTTTGATCCTCATGATATTATTGCTTAATCAATGGGTGAGGCTTACCTCATCGGGGGAGATGTTGTAGACAGGGTTGCCGTTGATCTCCAGTACTTGGTCACCAGTGTGGACAGAGGACAGCAAGTCAGGGCTGAGGACAGATGAGTCTAACCTGAGGCAGAGTCAGAAGTGGTGGAAAGGTGGGGTAAGCCAAAAAATAAAGGCAGAGGCGCATTTGGGCCTTTTTGGGGTTTAGTTGGAGATTAGCACAAATTAAATGCAAAATTCACTCTTGTCATGTCTTTGATCAAGAGACTCACACTGTCACAGTGACAACAGGGCTTTTATCTTGGCTGAGGTCAGCGGCTACAGTCAGGCCTTGTCGACAGCCTGCATTGGGAGGGAGGGACACCAGCGCCACCATGTGGGGACTCGTGGTGAGTGGAGAAGCAGACGTCACAGCTGATACTACACCCAGACGGAAACAGTGGCCACTGCAGAGTAGACAAATCAGCAAATCAGAAGACAGGTGTATATGTGGACCAAGAATTATAGCTTTTCTATTTGTTTTAATGACAAGTTTAGCATCTTTCCTCCAGCTACATAATGCACTTGCTTTATTTATTTTTTTGTTTACCAATAGAGTTTGGAACGTTCAACAAGCGTGTAAGTGTCTCCATCTCCAATGACCATTTCACAGCTCATACAAGTGAAGCATTCTGGATGGTACTTCTGCTCTCCAGCAACCTATGTATACAGAGAGGCAATGTAGTGGAATGTGGAAACACAAAAATGCAGAGGCCAAGGGGATATCTATCTATCTATCTATCTATCTATCTATCTATCTATCTATCTACAGTATCTATCTATCTATCTATCTGTCTATATATCTATAATTTTTTTTTTTTACAAGACGTCCTTTGTGGGCTCAGATTTGAGGGACCAAATGCAGGTCTGAATTCTAAGAGTTATTTGTGAATATTCCTGGATCAAGGCCTTGTAGTGTCAGGATGCTTCCAGAGGATATCCGCTGGTTTGAGAGTTAAAAGCAAAAGAAAACATTTAATTTCTTATCA
>NW_018128079.1:167723-170579 GCF_001952655.1 Monopterus albus
GAAGGCTTTAAATGTATGAAAAGCTAGTGTAACGCGCTGAGGTTTTCTACTTCTGGTTGGCCATACTTCAGTCTGTGATACATACATAATATTGGATATTTGCATGGCCACATGTTACTTTGAACAACTGATGCTTCTGTGATGATCAGTTGAGCAGCTGCTTTGAACTCTCCAACCATCTATCAGTTGGTTTGCTACTGGCTGAGTTCAAAACACTTTTGATCGACTGAGCAGAAGAACAGAGAGGAGGATTATCTGCTGCCATGACTTTGGCTTGGGACTGTTTGTTGGGTCATTAACTGGGATGTTGTGACTAATTATAATGGAATGATAGTCACCACAGCAAAACAAGACCAGACCAGAGGGGGAAAATGGTCAGGAAATGAGCCTTTCGTCATACACACTCATTTAGTGAATGGACAATAACATTTGTAGCCTGCACAGACTTAGGTAAAGAATTGGTTTACCGTGCTATTAAGTTTCAGTTTGTCCTAGAAGTGTCAAAGTGATACCATAAAAGAAATAATGCACATCAAATTTGTGCTTATTTTATTGTTTTGTGGTGCAAGCATTTTAATGCTTTAGAAGTGTTTATCATGTCACCATAACAAGTCCTGTTGTGATGGTCTCCTTGCAGCCGTGGCAGTGCTCTCCATAACGGGCCCAGTAGTGCTTCTTACAGTATAGCTGCCCCTCTCTTTCATAGTACCAGTGAGACAGGATACAGCCACATTCACAACATCTGAAGGAAAGAGGGAAGCGTTGAAGATGGAAAAACAATGAGATATAAAGAAAAAACAAAAGAAAACGCAGATTTAGAAAGGCATGATATTTACATTCATTTCTTTGATTGTGTTGTTGTGGAGTATTTGCCTCAGTGAGGGAGGGCGGTTTGCTGTGCAGCAGCAATGTCCCCGGTCGGGAGTAAATAAAGAGCGGAGCCACAGTTAGCCAAAGGAAGCGCTACGTGTCTCATTTTTACACAAAATAAACAGTTTGATTCTTAATAATCTATGGTTTGTTATTTCATACAACCAGGGGTTTAATTGACTTTTTACATGTATTTCATATGTGCCACCCCTCTCTGAGGCCCTCCGTGCCCCAGCCTGGCCACCCTGTACAAAATTTTCTAGATCCTCCCCTGGCTGTGAGACAGTAGATGTTTCTGAGATGTGCTCATGAAAAGTAACATGAGCCTCATCAGTGATGACTTGAGGAAAGTCGACCTGTTAGATCGCGTCACACAGCATCAGGTAGAACATTTCCATGTTCAGTTCAGCCTATTTTTAACACACAGGATATTATGTCACGGACATCCAACTCCTTTCATGTCTTGAACTGTTTGCCCACGCTTGTGTTGAAAGACATTTTGATGTGTTTATTAGTCACAAAGTTAAGGTTGAGACATCAATGAGCTGCTGTTTTTCCAGTGCACATCTGGAAAAAATACAGCCATTTTCAGTGCAGGGATGGTGTTGAAATTATGCATTACAGATCTGAAGTCAGAGTGACAGAGTATGTTTAGTCAGGCACCAAATTAATATTGATTCTTAGATAAGGACTTCTCATGTAGGGTCACTTGTCAGGTCGTCACAAAAATACTTTAACATAATGCTAGTTTGCCACTGGCACACACAGTCAAAGATTGCAAGAGAAAACCAAAGAGTGAAATACTCTGAGCTGCTACATATAAAACACTCATTCTTCAAATGCAGTGCAGCATGTTCATTTTCAGTCTTTTAAAGTCTGAAAACAGAAACTTTCAGTAGTGTCCCGACTAAAACTGGATGGAGAATATTATCTGTGTACAATAGAAACCTGCTTTCTTATCTTTCCAGCAGTACAGCCGGAGTGGGAGGTGACTTCCTGACAGACTACAGCTCCATGTTTCCTCTCTTCCAGCTGTGCCGCTCTTACAATAGAGAATGAAAAGGTCACCTTACTATTGAGAATGAAACTGGGAAGGGAAAGACTCAGCTTACCTCTAGCGTCAGACATGTATTCACAGCATTTCACTGTAATCAGTCATTTCATTCTACTATAAGCTTTTCTTGTTTACATTTGGAAAACAGTTAATTGTGCCGCGAGTGTGGCCTTAAATCCTGTTACACAACTTAAAAGGGTAATAAGTGTGGTCCTGCTTCTAACTCATCAGTCATTGCTGTGGTGGGTTTGTATTGTGTCTTAAAGAGACTCAGTGTCAATAGTTTGACAGGTATACCCACTTGTTCCTCTGTTTCCTCTTGTTATTCTAAAGAGACTTTCTGCTGGCATCACTGCTTGGAGGAATTTCAATGGTAGAAAATGTAAATACTCAGGCTCGGGACTAATAGTGTTCCGATAATCAACACTAGTTCACTGAAGCTCATATTCAGTATGACATGAGTAAAATACTGGTACCTAAAGGAATCTTCAGTCTTAACCAGTACTGTAACTGCTGGGGATATAGTGCATTAGGGGAAGTACTGATAGACATATAGACCTGCCTCTCATTTGTTACTGAGGAAATAATTCAGCAACAAAAGCATTGGACAGCTGCAGGTTTTCTTTTTTTGACCTCCTATCTTTGTTAATGTGCTGCTGGCAACGGATGTAGAACATCTGTGATTCCACTTAAACATCTGGTCACAAGAAAATTTTCAAAGTAACCCCTTCTTCGAATTTGTCGTCTTTAGTCAATTCTAAACCTCCCCTCTGTTCTAAGGTCTGTTCTCATGTCAGTACAAGTGGAGCTGTGAACACACGAGCACCTGGTGTAAATGAAACAAGCATGCTATGATGTCAGGGCATTACCCTGTATTGTAGGTCAACTGTGAAGAACCGAATGATGTAATAATGGTTTCCTCCTTATTTTGT
>NW_018128079.1:170631-186361 GCF_001952655.1 Monopterus albus
TGATCTGATTGTATTGTGTTGGATGTAACAGGGAAATGACCTCATTGCTGTACAGTGTGTATGTACTGTGTGTATGGAGTTGATTGTGTATGCTTATTATATTGCTGAGGAAGAGCAGTTGTTGGCAGGGTAAAACAAATGAGGAGGAAACTAAATGTCAACATAATTATGGACTGAACTGTATACTGGTTCAGTACTTGAGAAGGCAATAATGTTTCCTGTTTTAATTGTTTCAGAAAGTACTTGTACACGAGAGGTTGTGCATGTGTTTGTTGCAGCAGACTTCTTTTTGAGGAAGTATCGCAGATGTTGAGCAACAGTTTTCTTAGATCCTCTTTTACTGACTTTTGCTTATACTTTCATACTTTTTCTTTCATTTTTCTCACTTGCTCATCTCACCAAATAACAACAGCGGCTCTTACCGTCCTTTCATTCCTCTCCGAAACCTCTGGTCCCGTCGAGACATCCTGTCCTGCCAGTTCACCGATAGACAACTGTCACTCAGAAATAACCCTCCAAGTTGAGAAATGAGCCCGTTCGCTGCATGAGTTCACAAGCAGAACATACATATACTCAGCTGTGACTGGTGGCAGGCGTCGTCATGTGCTTACAGGCTTCCTGTGCATATGAGTTCCCTCTCTGTACAGAGTGCGTGTGTGAGAAAAAACTGTGACCCACTAACACCAGCTGGGCAGCCTGCTGGTTGCAGAAAAATAGAGCTGTCTCATTAAAGAGGTTCAGCTCCACCCTCCTGCTCTTGTTTCTTGCAAGACCTCTGGGAGCTACAGTTACACTCCTCCTGTGGAGACTGCAGAGAGGATGAGCTTACAGACTCTTAAACATAAACCTGCATGGGTGTTTAGGGGTTAATAAGTGTGTGTTTTTCTCGGAAGTGATGTGAGAGAGTTTGTAAGTCTGTGTTTTTTGAAATGGGTTTTGTTCCCATCAGCACAGGCATAATCTCTTTATGAATGCCCTAGTTACTGCAGTGTCCTGATCCTGCAGTGAAACTCACTATTCATCAAACACAGATGAAGAATCCACAGAAAGGGAAACAGCTCAGAATTAAAATAAACTGGCCTCCAATACTGTTCATTATGAAATTTATATACCCTCACATGATCCATTTCTTAGTGGCATATACTGTAGTTTTTTAAATGACATTTTCTATCATCTATCATCTATCTATCAGTGTGTGCTACTTTATACTTCTACATCACTAAATTATAGAGACAAATATTGTAATTTTTACTCCATTACACTTATTTTATATCCTTACTTACTAGTTACTTTTCAGGCTCAAATTATTTGAGAAAATACAGCATAATTCTAAGACTTTATTTATCTCCAGGGGAAAATCCATAAGCTAGTACCCAGTGGTAGTTCCCCCTTTATTTGAATGCATCAATAATTACAGTCCAGTAATATGATATATTAATGTTAAATATACCATTTTGCATAATGTGAGTAGTTTTAGTCTTTCAAGTATATTTTAATGTTAATACTTTTGTACTTAAGTAAGATTTTGAATGCAGGGCTCAAAACACATTTTTACACTGTGGTATTGCTACTTTTACTTAAGTAAAGTTACACTGTGTGTAACATACAGTCGTCAGTGATTGTAGGTGTTTCAAGAAAATAGCTGCTGTTGTCATTGGTCATTTCTTTATTTTAGAGAGCACTGTCAGAAGTGTACAAAAATGCACCATTATCTTCATAGACCACACAAAAAACCCAGATGTTAAAAGCACATTGAGCTACATGATAGAAACAAATGTGAGCCCAAATGCAAAATGAGATTCAATAGTGGCTGAGCATACATTCGAGGAAAATGTAGAAAACCAAGCACAGCACTGTAAACAAGTGTTAAAACTGTAAAAACTCTCACACACAAAGTAGCTCAAATATTTTATACTGAAATTAATCTACTCTAATTTGTGAAATGAAGACTACATTTCTGCTTTTTCTCAGCATAATTTAAAAACACTAATAAATGTGAACAATTCCCCAACAGTGTTGAAGGAGGTACATCATAAAAAAAGAAAAACACGGAAGTGAAAGCTCCTTAGATGTAATTTAAATCCTTTTAACAATGCAAAAACACTCAAATTAACCATGATTCTACACTAATTAGTATTATGTAGCTGTAAAACAGTACCTTAAGTGTTGTAAATGGAGTGTTAACAGCTGAGGACCTTCAGCCACCACATTTGTTGATGCCTGAGCACAGTTAAGATGAACAGACTGCTTTTCAAGGATCAGATAAACACCACTTTAAACACTGCACCATGAAAAATCTGTTTCTTTTTTTTACATTTCCCCAAAATAGCAACTGTCTGTACATAGATTATTCAAGTGTTTGCACTTTAAAAGCCAAAAGCCACAAATTAGTGAAACAAACATCTAATAAAAACTCTAGTCTGACTGGATAAAAGTGTGGCCTTGGAGAATTATTTTTAAAATTGTGTCAGCATGCAGACAAGTCTGGAGGACCTGCCCTGAGGAAATTTTTGTTATCAGTCTTCACCCGGCAGATTCACGGTGATACTTGCATGGTAACACAAGTGATGTTCAACACAACAACAATGCACAAAAAGTAAATTAAAGCACAGCGTGGTCTCACAAAATAAACAGTAATCTTGATCCTGTATTTCAGTGGCTCTCAGCCTGGTTGTCAGGATCCCTGGCGAGTTACAAGGTGATTCATAGGACTGTAAATGACTATTGCAACATGTACAGAAGTGAATCTTGACTTGTGCTCTTTGTGAAATGGTGAATATTTTAAAATTTCTGAACAGTCAAATCATGACTAACAGGCTGAGAACCACTGCTACTTTTTAAAGAGACCCTTGTTTAAAGTCTAAGTGAATGAAAATGTAATATGTGGAATGTGTCAAAGCTTTAGCATCTTTGGCAGGTCGGTCATTTACAATCAGAGATCAAGCCATAGCACCACTTTGGATTTTTTGAGGTCACTTCCTGTCTGTTGGTCTCTCACTTCCTCCTTCGCCCACAGTATTTACCTTGACAGCCAGCACCTTAAAACAGAACAGAGACAATTATTCTTCCCCTAAGACACAAATTGTGTGGTTAAACATTTCACTGTAAAATATGTTCAGTTAATGCAACTTGAACATTTACTTGCTGCCTGAAAATCTGAGTTAACTGAAGAATTTGTTTGAAGGGTAAAAATGCAGAGAGGTTAAGACACCATTAAGCCATCAAAAGTTGAATCCCATTATAGTCAGAATAGCATCGCTGTGACAGTATCTGAGCTGGAGGAGTAATTTTCATTTGCAACACGTCCACATAGTTCCTGTATTTGTGGTTTCAAGACTTTGTGTCATGTCATAAACAACACAGTTCTGTGGGAACCATTTTGTACCAGAGAAAACCCTGCGTTTTATACAGAAGCTGCTCCTGGTGACTTTGGGGGTCAACCATGTCATGGTTGTTTTGTAAAATGTTTCTATCATGTAATTTTTATTTAAACTAGAAGTAAGAAGACTGGAAACCATGGAAGTGTACCAATCTGTTAATTGCATGTCTTTG
Source organism: Monopterus albus (assembly GCF_001952655.1). Classification (NCBI taxonomy): domain Eukaryota; kingdom Metazoa; phylum Chordata; class Actinopteri; order Synbranchiformes; family Synbranchidae; genus Monopterus; species Monopterus albus. Next base: position 174,184 of record NW_018128079.1, read on the forward strand.
AAAATTATTCATCTGATTTCAAGTTACACAAGTCAGAGGTCTGAAAGAGGTCAGAATAATTGCTAGACATTTTTAGTTGACTGATTTTCACATAATTCCAGTGGAGTGTTTTACAGGATGTAGATATGGCTCATTGTAAAGTAATTCAGTGTATTTGATTTTTTACCTCTGTAGTCCGTGCCACCCAGTAAGCCCTGCATGGCTGCGTATTTGGCTGCAATTTGTGCACTGGCTGTATAGGATAACAAAGCAAAAAGGAAATTCTATGGGTGTATACAGACTCCAAAACTCTATAATAGTACCATGCACTGGAGTTTATGAAAGCATACAAAGCTTCTTTTTTTTTTTACAAGTTATCATCCTCCTTGACTTAATTTCTTTAAGATAATTACAAGACATCAAAAATTAGCATTAGCAAAAGTTAGCATTTCTGTCTTTTATGTTGGAGATTAAAAGTCCTCTAAACTAAATATTAAACAGTTGTCCAACAAGGAGCGATTCTAGCTCTAGTTCATTGTGTGTTTGTATATACGATATGTAGTATGTGTAACAGTATGTAGCATGCAGGATAAACAGTATATGTGTTAAGAGACTGCAGCTAATTAGAGCAAGTATAGTGAAGTGGACACAGTGAGTTCTTACATTTTTGCCCAGTTGGTGTATATCCTAGAGGACAATAAAAGGAAAGACAAAGTCATAATGAACACAGTTTTTACAATGGTGTCATTTAAAATATGCCAAAACAAATATTCACCGTACAAGGCCTGACACTCAGGATAAAGGCATTTCCTACTATGTGTGCATGTAACCATGTGTGTTGCTCCTTTTTGAGGCATCTACAAGGTTTCTCAGAATTTTTCATTCACAGTATTGCTTCTTCAGTCATTATTACTCGAATTATTAAAAGAGTGCTAAGTGTTACAAAGAGAGAGAATGGCTCTGTCTCACCTGGAAAGCCTCCACCACCAGGAACAGCACCCCCTGCTGGAACAACGGACGCATTACAGTCTGCACCACTCACAAAGTGCACCTCTAAGAATTAACTCACCACCAGGTAAAGTATTTACTATGTTCTGAATGTTGTGAACACATTTGTTTTCATATCTCAGTATATAAAAATGCATAGTATTATAGTCTGCAGTTTATTTTCTGTATTTTTTTCAGTGCTTTATTTAAACTGACCCGGCAGGCCACCTGCCTAGAGTGCCTAAACAGATGAGTACAAATATTCAAAAAATTACTGACTCATTTAAAAACCGCAGAAGGTAACCACACCACCATAACAGCACAAAGGTTATACTGATTTTGATTTTCACTTTTGACAGAAATGTTTCACATTTTACAACATTAACAAAAACAACCAGGCAAATTGTCCAGTGTCTGCTCTACTATATCTGAGGTAACTCTTCTAAATACTGTAATGTAGCATTAGTACAGTTATACTCAAGTAAAAATGTTATTATTTTAATTAGAATTATTTTTATTTTAGTTATCATTATCCATTGTATGTATTGTTTTGTAATTACTTTCCTTTTGACTAGAAACTCACCTGTGCCACCTCCAATGATGCCTCCTGTTACTGCACCAGGAATCCCTCCTACGCCTCCACCTGATGAACACAGGTGTGGTTCAGGTTATTAGATTACTTAAATGACAAGTAACTTAAGTAAGTTAATTACTTTGTGCACAGTAAAAATTTGGTGATCTGTTAGGTGAATAGTAGTCCCCCTGGCAGTGGTTTGGTCAGTATCCAACAATAATATTAATTTGTATTGATGGTTTAAATAACCATTGAAATGGTTAAATGAAAAGTTTATGAGCATTAGTTTAGAATTTTACCTGGTCCATAGCCATTTCCACCTAATGCCGATCCATAACCTGGTTTAGGAGGCTTCCCAATTGTTTGGCCACCAGGTCCAAACCCCCCTGGCCCAGTTCCAGCACCTCCCGGTCCAAAACCACCAGTTCCAGCTGGACCATAGCCTCCAGGACCAGCTCCTCCACCTCCTCCTAATCCTCCTGTCAGGAAACAGATGTAAATATATAAGCACACTGCAAAAAATGTCTCATGGGGAATGTAATGGTTTTAAATGGGTAAGGTTTTTTTTTTTTTTAGCTCTCATGTCTCTCTGTTCTTGTTTTGTTGTATTATATGTGATAGTTTTAAATGAACAGTGTGTGTTCTCACAGTATTTAACTATGTGACACCTATCTTAGGTTTGGTTCAGGTTAATTTTACTCATCCTGATCCTAACCTAAACCTCACCTGGGCCATACCCGGCTCCTCCATAACCTGGAAGAAAAGCATGAGAAAGGGCAATGTCAGACAGTGTTCTGCTAATTACTTCTCTTATAAAATCAAGTCAAAGAGATGTCTCCATCAGTTCATGTCATTGGCTGCATTGTCAATCAAACCTGCCTTTAATCTTTTTTCCATAATTTAATTCCTCTGTAAATAACTGTTCATTGCCTTGCATTAATTTTTAACAGGCAGCAAATAACATTCTAGTAACTTAATAGATATGTTTCCCAGTAAGTTAATTACTTTGTGCAGAGTAAAAAGTAAAACAAAGCAACAAATAAATAAACCAAAGGAACAGAGTGTTCTCCAGCAGTTGTTCCACTTTGCTTTGACCACTTCACAGTGTTTGGTGTGACTCCAGGGAGCTTAGTGTCCTGTTTCGACTGGCCCTCCTCCTACTGACAAGTTTAACTGTGGCTTGAGTTTAAGCTTAGATTGTGATCCAAATACCATGCACTTGTTTGGTCTTTACTGTTTTACTTGTATGGTCAGCACTCACCAGGTTTTCTTTTTTGGCCCCCTTGTCCGAAGCCACCTATTCCCGTGCCAGCACCACCTGGCCCATAGCCGCCTGGTCTCGTGCCAGCGCCACCTGGCCCATAGCCGCCTGGTCTCGTGCCAGCGCCACCTGGCCCATAGCCGCCTGGTCTCGTGCCAGCGCCACCTGGCCCATAGCCGCCTGGTCTCGTGCCAGCGCCACCTGGCCCATAGCCGCCTGGTCTCGTGCCAGCGCCACCTGGCCCATAGCCGCCTGGTCTCGTGCCAGCGCCACCTGGCCCATAGCCGCCTGGTCTCGTGCCAGCGCCACCTGGCCCATAGCCGCCTGGTCTCGTGCCAGCGCCACCTGGCCCATAGCCGCCTGGTCTCGTGCCAGCGCCACCTGGCCCATAGCCGCCTGGTCTCGTGCCAGCGCCACCTGGCCCATAGCCGCCTGGTCTCGTGCCAGCGCCACCTGGCCCATAGCCGCCTGGTCTCGTGCCAGCGCCACCTGGCCCATAGCCGCCTGGTCTCGTGCCAGCGCCACCTGGCCCATAGCCGCCTGGTCTCGTGCCAGCGCCACCTGGCCCATAGCCGCCTGGTCTCGTGCCAGCGCCACCTGGCCCATAGCCGCCTGGTCTCGTGCCAGCGCCACCTGGCCCATAGCCGCCTGGTCTCGTGCCAGCGCCACCTGGCCCATAGCCGCCTGGTCCCGTGCCAGCGCCACCTGGTCCGAAACCCCCTGTTTTTATGCCAGCACCACCTGGAATGAAGCCGCCTGGTCCTGTGCCAGGACCACCTGGAACAAAGCCGCCCGGTCCTGTGCCAGCACCACCTGGTCTGAAGCCTCCTGGTCCTGTGCCAGCACCACCTGGTCCGAAACCCCCTGTTTTTATGCCAGCACCACCTGGAATGAAGCCGCCTGGTCCTGTGCCAGCACCACCTGGAATGAAGCAGCCTGGTCCTCCTGGTCCTGTGCCAGTACCACCTGGAACAAAGCTGCCTGGTCCTGTGCCAGGACCTGGTCCTGTGCCAGCACCACCTGGTCCGAAACCCCCTGTTTTTATGCCAGCACCACCTGGAATGAAGCCGCCTGGTCCTGTGCCAGCACCACCTGGAACGAAGCTGCCTGGTCCTGTTCCAGTACCACCTGGAATGAAGCCGCCTGGTCCTGTGCCAGGACCACCTGGAACAAAGCCGCCCGGTCCTGTGCCAGCACCACCTGGTCCGAAGCCGCCTGGTCCTGTGCCAGCACCACCTGGTCCGAAACCCCCTGTTTTTATGCCAGCACCACCTGGCCCAAAACCCCCTGGTCCTGTGCCAGCACCACCCGGAACGAAGCCGCCTGGTCCTGTGCCAGCACCACCTGGTCCGAAGCTTCCTGTTGCTATGCCAGCACCACCTGGCCCAAAGCCGCCTGGTCCTGTGCCCACACCACCTGGCCCATAGCCGCCTGGTCCTGTGCCACCACCACCTGGTCCGAAACCCCCTGTTTTTATGCCAGCACCACCTGGAACGAAGCCACCTGGTCCTGTGCCAGCGCCACCTGGACCAAAGCCTCCTGTTGCTATGCCAGCACCACCTGGGCCAAAGCCGCCTGGTCCTGTGCCAACACCACCTGGAACGAAGCCGCCTGGTCCTGTGCCAGCACCACCCGGTCCAAAGCCTCCAGGTCCCGCACCACCTGGGCCAAGGCCGCCCACTCCTGTGCCAGCACCACCTGGTCCGAAACCCCCTGTTTTTATGCCAGCACCAACTGGCCTATAGCCCCCTGGTCCTGTGCCAGCACCACCTGGTCCAAAGCCTCCTGTTGCTATGCCAGCACCACCTGGGCCAAAGCCCCCTGGTCCTGTGCCAGCACCACCTGGTCCAACACCCCCAGGCCCAAAACCACCAGGTCCATATGTACCGGGTCCAGTACCTGTTCCACCCAGTCCAAACCCTGTACCTGGAAAACAGCCATATGTTTTAATAACCTAGTTTATGTGCTACAACTGCTACAAAGTGCTGGTATAAAAGACATATTTCTAATGATGTACTAGATATGGTATGTTATGTATTATGAGCAATACATTTTAACTCCTCCAGGTGAGAATGATTCATAGCATGGGAGAAGAAGATAATAAATGGAATATTTCATGCAACTTAATACATTATTATGTGTTGCTAATGTAAAAATACATAATCATTATACCTGATTTGGGTGGTTTTCTTAGCCCCACTCCTTCAGGGGTATAAACTCCAGGAATGGCCCCTGCTCCACCAGGTCCATAGCTGCCTGGTCCTGTGCTGATACCACCAGGTCCAAAACCACCTGGCCTGGTTCCGACACCACCCAGTCCTGTCCCAGCAGTGCTGGGCCCATATCCACCTGGTCCAGTGCCACCAGGTCTGTAACTACCACCACCAGGCCCATAGCTACCAATACCTGCTGGACCAAAGTCAACTCCACTTGGTCCACCAGGTCTAGCCCCAATACCACCAGCTCCTCCATAACCTTAAAACAAATATTAGTCCAGTTTCACTTCTCTGCATAAATGCTTGTACCTGTATGTATAGGCTACTCTGTATATCTGTCAATTCTTATCATACTTTTTGGTGGTTTGCCAGCGCCGGGACCCAGTCCTGGACTTGTGCCATATCTTGAACCTGTTTAATAGAGCGTATAAAATAAACAGTTAACCAGTATTTCAGTTACATGCTGTTTACAGTAGATGAGATGTATTCCCTTTCCAGCATAAGTAAACTTAATTATTACTACATTTTGATAGATGTTAACTCACCACCAGGGCCTGCTCCTACACCTCCGCCTAAACCTCCAGGACCAGTTCCAACTCCTAGGGTTCCAGCACCCCCAGGTCCAACACCGTATCCACCTGGACCAGCCCTGTAACCTCCGGGCCCCGCACCATAACCTCCTGGACCAGTACCAAAGCCACCAGGACCAACTCCACCCAGGCCTCCTGCTCCAAGAGTCCCATATGCTGATAGAAACAAAAACACTGAATGTATCATGCAGCTTCTTTCAGTGCTGAAGCCAAAAGTAGATGACTATATTGCTGACAATTTAAAGAACCTTTGCCTGGTTTTCCTATAGCTTGTCCTACTCCAGCTCCAGTCGGATAATGTATACCTGAGAGAGAGAACACAAACTTCAGTCTTGTATTTGCTGTAATTTAGATGGCAGATAGTGTAAGTTAGTATAAGAGATAATGTAAATTAGCATACCTCCACCTGGTAAAACTCCAGCTCCGCCAACACCATAGCCTATGATGGATAATGTGTGAAACATATAAATGAATGCATCATTGCAATATAAACCTAGGCATGAACACTTCACAAACCAAACCATCATAGCAGCTCACTTTTTCCAGGTTTAAGGGCTCCTGCTCCTATTCCGCCAGTCCCACTAGGCCCACCAGCTCCGGGTACCAAACCTGGTCCTCCAGGCCGTAGTACAACACCTCCTGGACCACCTCCCACTCCATCAACCCCACCTGGCCCACCACTTATGCCTCCGGCTAGAGTCCCATCAGGTCTGTATACTACAATTTAAAAAAGAAAAGAAAAAAACATATACAGAAATGGGTCTTTTTTTCTCAGGAGGCAAAGCCCATGTTTCTTTTTCTTTGTTAAATTGGAAGTTTGATACACAGTTGTAGATACTGAATGGTATGGGTTAGATAAGTTATATAAGACATAATGACGTGTACATTCAGATAAAACATGCACCTTTGGATGGTTTTGGTGTCCCCCCTATGCCACTAGCTGTACCTCCTGGGATTATTGCAACAGGTCTCTGTCCATCTCCTTCACCTGGTGTGTCACCTCTGGGTACATCTGCAGATACCAGACCTGTATTTAAGTGTAGGATTAAAACTGGAACTAAGAACAAAGTCAGTAAAAAACAATTACTTCCAAACCATCATTATGGAGAAGAAGCCTGGTGACCTCTGTTTTGAATGCATAATAGATATTGATAGGTGGCTGTTTCGTTTATGATTATCAAACCATATGTTACTTGTCTTTTCTCACTGGTACCCCGCTGTTTGGTAAATGGGAAGTACTGTAAGCAAGTTATTCTGAAACTGGAGTAGTACATTGTTTAAGGGTGAACTGGATTTTATCTTCACCTGGGGTTTTGATAGGTTTGGGTCCAGGCAGTGTCCCATCACCTGCATAAATTATACAGTGAAAGAAGTCAGGGAATAATTTTCTTGATTTCAGCCACAAGAACTCTGCCGAGTGGATATGAAGGCTGGGGAGGCAATTAAAAATCTCAGAAGAACAAGCAAACATGAGGCAAAGAATACTTTTCATTGAATGTGTCTAGTGGGAAATCTCACCTCTAGGGGGAGGTCGTGTACCACCTGAATTTTAAAGAGAGGGAAAATCAAAGGAGATATTAGACAACCTTCCTGTACTGTCAGCTGGGCAGTGCAGGCATCATTATGGTGAAGTGTGTGAGTGGCATAGGTTTTTAAGATCTTTGTATCCAGCTTTAGCTAGTGTCAGACCGTGCCATATCCTGCGGTTGTTGGAGAAATATTGTGATCTGCATCAAAATTAAAAGCATTTGTGCCAGTGTGATGCATCCCATGAGGTAGGTCTTATGTTTAAATTATGTTTGTGCTGCTTTAAAATCCATAGTCCTCTACATTAAACCATAAGCTCTATTAAACCCTACAAATACCGTAGGTGTTCAGTATACTTTATGCCAGAGCTCTATGCTTTATGCAGGAGCTGCTCCTGGTAAGTTGGCAGGAGCAGAACCTGTGGCATATCAGAACAAATTTATATTCCATATAGAAAGGAAACAAGTCAATTTGTTGATCCCTTGTAGATATTACATGTTGTTCGTTCAGTATTCTTTTAAATATTACCAGAATTAGCCACAGTGTGAAATTTTATGACATTTCAGCTTGGATTTGTAAATATACAAACAGATTTTGACAGAATTCTGGATCCCAGGGTTGAAATAAATTCTCTTCTATATCCCAAAGTTCAGAAATAGAGTGAAAGCACCAGACTTTGTACGTGACCACATGGTGGCACTGTCCACACCGAGACCTTAGAAACAATGTGGCTTTGTGTTAGATCCCCAAAAATACTTGACCAAACACAGCCTATGTTTTATCAGTGACACAGCCACAGAGGCACCCTGACAGAAATGGATGAAAAAACAAAGCTCTGGCTATGACACAAACACTGACCTGAAATTTCAGTCCCGTTGAGTCCTGTTTAATGAGAAAACATGAAAGTGAGAGGAGAACACAGATCAAACAACAGCTATAAGACTAAATAGTAGAGATTTAAGACAGCAGACTTTCACTTTTTTTTTTTTACCAGGCCACACAATGCAGTGTGTGTAAAGATACATTGACAAAGGAGTTTTATGCTCCCACAAGGAGTTTTATGTTATAATATCTTTCTCCCTCTTTATAATTGTTGTCATCTGTGTATAAAAGCTGCAGGATTTCAAATTAAGAAAAGACACTCTATATAATAACTGAGCAAGTTTAAACACACCTTCTCCAGAAATTCCAGACCCTTCTATCACACTGCCAGTAGCACCGTCACCTGGAATAACGGAAAAACTGAGATGTATAATTATGTCATATCAATAGTCAGAGAAGATAATGATCATATTGGAAGCTGGAATATGCAGTAGTTTGAAGTCAAATGAACAGGAAGTGCAACAAAAACATCTGAAATTCTGAAGGAAAATTGTGTAAAATACGGGGGCTTTTGCTAAGTGTGTGAACTGAATAATCCTCTCACCACTCAGTCACCATCACCTCCACCACTGTCTTTTCCATCCTTGTTAGGCATTTTTTTATTAACAGTGATGGAAATCCTGTGAATAATTGTATTGCTGTGGTAATATGAGACTAAAAATGTGTTTTATGCAAACTTTGTACAGATACCTTCTGTTGCTGGAACTGGTGTGCCTCCAAGTACTCCTCCTGATTCAGTAGACACAGAACATCACATATAGATTATCTAATCAATAATTCACCGTTACCAAAGATGTTTTTTCTAATCATTGAAACAGAAGCTCACCACTGGGTTTAGGTGTTGCGTCTGCTCTGCTGCCAGTGCTGGTGCCATTCACTGAAACACTGGGCCCTGCTCCTGCTGCAGGTGCAACTCCACCAGGCTGCACTGTAGTTTATAACAGCGCTGGGCCCTGCTCCTCCACCAGGCTGCACTGTAGTTTATAAAGAGATCATCTGGTAAATTCAGAAGTGCTGCTTATAAACAGCTCTGGCTCCTCAGTTCAAACAACTACATCATATAGACATGTTACACAGAGTTGTGTCAAACTACACCTTACCTAATTTAGCAGCTTTAGATCCAGCTGTACCATAGCCTGAGGTTGAGATGAGAAGATGGTGAGTATTGACTATCCAGGTGATAAACACAATGATCTAAAAAGCAGACTTGCACAGATTAGATTAATAGTGGCCAATAGGGCTACTGACTGATGATAGTTATTTTCCATGTTTGGAAAAAAGCTACAGTTTTTTTGGAATTTAAGCTGGAACGTAGCTTTGCTCAAACATTTTCTCCCTTCAACTACTTCAAAGATGGTGGATAAACTAATATCACAAGTTTTACCATGTCACCTTATTGCTGTTATTATTTAGCTTTTTAGTAGAGTGATATGTCATTGGCTGCATTGTCAATCAAGATATGACCCAGAAATTTGATCAGTATTTCAGTATAGCAGGCTGTGAAGTGAACTCACAAACAAATATATGTGACAATTAATGTATTTCACCATATTGCAACATATGGTTGTTGTTAACTTTAAAACTACTCTTGTCCTCCCACCTATCTACTCATGTTCATAGTTGCTCCAAAATAATCTCAAACCACTGTAATAAAATGAGTAACAGCATCATACTGTCATTCCAGTATTTTTATATACAGTATTACTTTTTATGTATAATTTCTTAAATGTGTATCTAACCTAATTATTGGATTTAATTACAGGGCAGGTGTAGTGTCAGAGACCTGCAGTTCCTACCAACCAACCATCTTGGAATCCTCAGTTATTATCATAGATAAATAACGCATGTACTCCAAATCCAAGTACCCCCACCATCACACCTTCCACCTTGATCAACATCTGAATTATATAAAAATAACTCTGCTTTTACTGTAATTTAGATCAATCATCCACCATCATGTTTTAAGGAACAAAAAAGGGATGTTCTGATACTATATTTAGCAGGTTTTGATCCAGGACCAAAGCCTGTAAATAACAGAAATTGTATAGTTTAGGGATTCCAGCAAGTAAGGAATTGGCTTAGTATGACTTGGAAAAATGTATTGGACAAAATTAAAAATTTCCCCTGAACCTGGTCCATATCCAATTCCTGGTCCTGTACCATAGCTGCCACCTGGTCCATAACCAGTCCCAGGTACAGGCCCAGCTCCAGTCCCGTATCCACCAGGTCCATATCCTAGTCTTCCATTCCCTAGTGCTCCTCCAGTCCCTGCACCACCATATCTTCCAGAAAGCCCTAAGAAAGGCAAATGGGTGAGAGGTCTAGCATCAAGTAAGACTTAAAATATATTAAATAAAATATATGAAGTCTTAAAATGTTTGTTACTTAAGAAAAATGACTGCAATTTTTTTTCTTCCTTGGAAATATTATATATTGAGATCATTTTTAAAAATCACCTCTCTTGATTGAATGTGTTTGAATTCAATTTACCAGACAACTGAACTATATGGGAAATGTCTTCTAGAAACAAAGTGTCTCGTAATCATCAACATCAAATTGCCCTCTACAGGATCCATCCATGTAACGGATGGATGGATGGAAAAAAACAGTCTCAGTCCACTTAGAGCACACAGTGCTCTTGAGAAACAGCAGGTTGATTTTATGGCAGACATTTTTGAACACAATTACATTCACAGATTTACTGAGTTACACAGTTACTGTAAAGACCACAAGGCTGGCTGATGATACATAAATTGATCTGAATTTAAATATTTCTTTTAAAGTTGTTTCTTACCATATTTGCGGGCTTTGGCAGCAGCATGATCTGCAAAATGCAGACACATCAAGAAATTTTATAAGTACTATATCAGGTATGTCTCTGTATTTACATATATTTGTATCTTTCATCATACCTCCAGGTCCATAGCCAGCACCACCAGGTCCAACGCCACCTGGTCCAAAGCCAGTACCAGCACCACCTGGTCCAAAGCCTGTACCAGCAACACCAGGCCTGACTGCTCCAGTACCTGCTCCTAGACTTGCAAGTACTCCACTTACCACGTCTATGGGGAGAAGAACACTTGGGTTTCATTTTTAATTTTCTTAGTTATACAATAAAACCATTAAATATATTTTTTCAATTATATAAATATTCTCCACCTCCAAATCCAGGTCCAACTCCTGGCCCTCCTCCAGGAAGTCCGCCATTTCCACCCACTAAAGCACCTCCTTGACCAAGCGCACCTCCTCCAGCTCCAGCTGGTTAAGAAAACAGATAGGTGAGCTTACAAAAATGCCAATACAAAGTATGTAAATTTTAGATTATGCTAATGCATCATGTCAGTCATTTTGCAACATATTAAATTATGTAACTAATACATGATGAACTTGTGGTTGACACCACAACTAATAGATCTTTACCATATTTAGCTGCAGCTTTTGCTGGATTCATCAATTTCCCTGCCCCTGTAATCAACAGAAGAAATAATTGAATATATAATAAATTATAAGAAATGTTATTTATTAATAATAATAATAATAATAATAATAATAATAGAGATGCATAGTGGCAAGAAGGTTCCAGGTGCGAGCCCAGGCCGACCCGGGGCCTCCCTGTGCAGAGTGTGCATGTTGCCTCTGTGACTGCGTGGGACTTCTCCAGGTACTCTTGACTTCTTCCCACGGTACAAAGACATGCAACTTATGTTGACACTAAATTGCCAGTTGAGGTGAACGTGTGTGTGTGTATGTGTGTGTGGTTGTCTCTCTCTAGGTTCAGCCCTGTGATAGACTAGCAACCTCTCCAGGGTGTACCCTGCCTCTTGCCCAGTGTAAGATGGGATCCCTCCCCACCGCAGACATTTATCACAGATTTCATGTAATTTGACATCTGCACTGATGGTTCTTGTGTACCTGATTTTGGTGATATGAGAGGATAACCACGAAAAACTCCAGGTAGCAGCTGTCCACGCCCATCTAAGGTGAGAAAAACACTTCAGAGATGCTCATATTATCAAATACTGGAGTTCAGCCTGGGAAAACATTTATTATTTGTAGTAATCTGATTATTCACAGGGATTGGCGACCTGTCCGGGGTGTACCCCGCCTTTGCCCGATTGCCGGACGGGATTGGCTCCGGCCCCCCCCCCCGCCCCCCCCCACG
>NW_018128079.1:186393-186955 GCF_001952655.1 Monopterus albus
CCCCCCGTGACCCCGCAAGGGACTAGACGGTAGAAAATGAATGAATGAATGAATGATCATTCACAGAATCAGAGTGTTTTCTTTTGTTTGCCAGAGCGTGTTTTGTCTTTGTGGTGATGCATTGGGGTGTTTGTTTTCGTCACATGGTGGATCATTAGGAAATTTCATGGTTTGTTGTGATGGGTTGAAATATGCAGTTGCACAGTGTTATAACCGTTTTATATGGGTGTTGAGGAATTTATTGTTCGTATCTCATGTTCTATTATTTTGCAATGTTTTGAGTGTACCACAAAAGAAGACAACCGAAAAAAAGGAGAAGAAGAAGAGAGAGGACGCGCGGAGCGGGCGAAGGAGAACTAGACAAGTCACGGCAATGGCCGTATAAGGTGTGTGTGTCAACTAAAGATTCAAGACAGAGAAAAGGCGCTTATAATCTGTCTTCAGCAAGCCTGGACAACTGTTCCCTGCTCCAGTCAATCACGGAAGAGTTTGTGAACAACCTGTGCTGCGAGTGAGTGAGTTGAACTGTGTTCTCAAAAAGACGAAACTGAGAAAACTAAGC
>NW_018128079.1:187156-215778 GCF_001952655.1 Monopterus albus
CACAACCTTGAACTGTGTTTAGTGTGTGTGTTTATTGTTTCTACACTGTGAAACAGTCCTTGGAAAAATTGTCCATAAGTTACAAGTAACAAAGTACATACGTATTCTGAGTTATTTGAAGTAATATCATTTCTGGGAAATCTCCAATTGATGTTTTAAAGGTGAGGATCATACTGAACCCTAGACAAAGTTTCTTACATTGGAATGTCTCTTTTGCCAATTTGTTTTTTTGAGTTTAGAGGGGTATGCACTAAGTAGCTATTCCCTTACTATAACGAGCCGGGTGGCAAAAGGGTTACATATTGTTACTTGATATTTTAATAATACGTTTCAAAGTCATACACAAAAAAATTGCTTGTACTGTAACACAGTGTGTCAGTTTCAGACTTTATCACACTTACTGCCTGCTCCACCTGCTCCACCTGCTCCACCTGGTCCAACACCTCCTTGTCCAAATGCTCCAGCCCCTGCGAAAAATATTTGTTAAATATTTTAAATACATATAAATTTAAACTATAATCTTCCTCAAAGAAATATCAGTGTTAAATGAAAGCACTGTGTACCAAGGAGCATCACAGTGCATCAAAAGTCTTATTTTCCTTCCTTTGTGTATTCAACAAATCCAGTTTATAGTGATTCCATAGACAGCTGTTCAATGTCTGTAATAGACTAAGAGCACACACACCAGTCTGAGTCCCAAGACCAGATCCTATGGCCACTCCAGGGAGAACACCCCGGCCCCCGAAACCTAGCCCAGGAGATGAAAAGACAGAAACATCACACAACTTGTACAAGTTCTGTAAACACATGAAATACCTCAAAATAATATATTATTGTATTGTTTAACACATATTCTGTGTGTCTGATATATAGTAAGTGTTAGCACATACCTTGGCCTGGTACAAATCCACCTTGATAGAGTCCAGGGATTCCAACTCCTACATGACAGCACACTCAAATTCAGAACATTGCCCAGAATATTTCGGTGTTTGTGGTTGATCATCTTTTGGAGTTTACCTGGAACTTGTTTTGATGCTTTGCCACTGGTCTTTCCTGCCCCAGGAGTGCCAATCTGTGGCAGCGCTGGAATTGGAATATGAAAAAAAAAATCACTTTAGTAAACAAAATACAACTTTTAGAAAATGGTGAAATAGCAAATCAACATTTTTATTTACCTGATAATTCTTAGAGTTATCATTTTAAAACTTAATGTAACTTGAAAAGTTAAACAGGAATCACTTTACAGGCCATTTATGTTTAATACTTACCATAAGCTTTTCCTTAGAAATACAGTGTAACTGATTGTTAACTAATGACTTACAATAATGTCAATATAATGTACAGTGAGGAACAGAAGTATTTGAACACCCTGCGATTTTGCTCAAATACTTATGTTCAGCAGTGCTAGACAAATAAATTCTTTAAAAATCATACAATGTGATTTCCTGAAATGTTTTTTTAATTCTGTCTCTCAGAGTGGGAATGCACCTACAATGTGAATTTCAGACCCCTCCATGATTTCTAACTGGGAGAACTTGCAAAATCGCAGGGTTTTCAAATACTTCTGTTCCTCACTGTATGTCGCTAATTTGCTTTCAATCTTTACTGCTTCTTATGTGAAACTTGTTCTCATTATTAAAATACATACATACTGTATATATGTTGTGTACAGTAGCGTATAATGAAATCACATAATCCACCTCCAATAGGTCCAACTCCCGCACCACCAGGCCCAAATCCAGCACCGCCAGGTCCTACTCCTGCACCACCAGGTCCAAATCCAGCACCACCGGGCCCAACCCCTGCGCCGCCAGGTCCAAATCCTGCACCACCAGGTCCAAATCCAGCACCACCGGGCCCAACCCCTGCACCGCCAGGTCCAAATCCCGCACCGCCAGGTCCAAATCCCGCACCGCCAGGTCCTACTCCCGCACGACCAGGTCCAAATCCAGCACCGCCAGGTCCAAATCCAGCACCACCAGGCCCAAATCCTGTGCCGCCAGGTCCAAATCCAGCACCACCAGGCCCAACCCCTGCGCCACCAGGTCCAAATCCAGCACCGCCAGGTCCAACTCCTGCACCACCTAAGATCAGAGAATACAAAGTATAAAATGCACTCATATTTTAGTCATCAAAACTGTGTAATGTATCAAGCTAGCCACCACCACTGTGTAAATGGTGATGGTGGCTATCTGTTTTAGGAGGTTTTGCCCAGTTAAACTAGTTCTGGGGTACTGACCAACACCTCCTGGTTCATAACCACCTACATAGCCTCCATAGCTACCCTAGTTAGGACAGAGTTTTTGTTAATTACACATATATCCAGCAAGGTAAAAATATATTTAAAACTGTATGATGAGTGGTCTCTTGGAAAAGAGATGCCACATATATTGTTTAGGCAAATTATGATGTTCCACCAAGAAATGTTGTATGTAGAAGTTACACAAGCATGAGTTAGCTATATTTTTTCTTGAAACACAAAGCAGCTTGTTTATTATTTTACTGGTATGCCTAAAGCTGTGAATAAATTGAATATGTTGTTCAGTGATTCTCATAGTTAAATTGTTGTATTAAAAACACCAGCACTGTCGCCTCACAGTAAGAAGGTTCTGGGTTTGCGTCCCAGCCAAGCCGGGGCATTTCTGTGCAGTTTGCATGTTCTCCCTGTGCCTGCGCTGGTTCTTTCCAGGTACTTAATCCCACAATCCAAAGACATGGATCTTAGGATGTGTGGTGACTCTAAATTGCCCCTAGGAGTGAGTGTGGGTGTGTGTGGTTGTTTGTCTACATGTCAGCCCTGTGATAGACTCCAGGGTGGACCCCGCCTCTTGCTCAGTGTCAACTGGGATTATTTCCAGCCCCCCCTCGACCCTTTTCAAGATAAGCAATATGGATAATGGATGGATTAAAAACACCTGGAGATCACCTTCTGTTATTAAGCCTACATTTATTTGTTCATGCACTGAAACAGACCTATAATTTTAAACCTGTTTTTGGTGTCATGTAAAAATCATGTAGACAAATGACCTCCAGGCATGCACTGTAGTCTGTTCCAGCTCCCTGACCTCTGTCTGTCCTGGGGCATCCTGCTCCTAATGCTCCTCCACCCTAACTTCCTGCCCCAAGGCCTCTGCGTCATAATGTGCAGATAATAGAGGAACAGTAACTAGTGCTCACTATGCATACTCTAGTGACTACAATATCTTAAATCATACATTAATGAATTCAGTCTGTCCCTGTGCAACTCCACCCTTTTGTAACAGAAACCTGAAAAGGATTCATTGTTCTGCAGAAAGGTTAGAAAATTAGTTTGAAGTGCTCATGCTTGACTTTAAAACATCTTAAATCTCTTGTAGGGTTTGACTGTAGATGGGTCAGTAACAGTTACAAAACTGCAGAGAGAAACTGAACCCTGTGTGGGAAACAGCTGAGAACCACTGGGAGAACAATATGATTCATTCTTTCTGAAAAAAGCTATTGCAACATCAAAATATAAATTCAATGATTTCATTCCCTGTTGAAAGAGAACTTGTACACATGATACTTCATGTTAAAATACAAGATTTTAAACCAGGTCACTCACTCATAGTTTCTCAACTTTGCAAAACAACAACACATCTGTTTCTCTCAAATGTAATCTAATTATAAACAGCTCAAGGTCACTGTATTCATGTAATACTTCTGAGCTTTGCCTTGAATAGATTTTTTTAAATTACAGTATAGTCTTTATGAATGCATGCTTCCCATTGCTTACTTGTCTTATTCTCCAGGGTGGAGCAGTTCAGCACATACTTTGTAGGCATTATTTTGTAGAGTAGATGTGTGTGCTGAGATGGCCAGACTTTTGGTAAACTGGAAAGTGTGACATACTGTAGGAGTTGTTTCTCTGTTCTTACACTGACCCATTTTCTACCCACTGCCACTCAAATTGTTGCACGGGGCAAAACAAAACAAAATATTGCTTGGATATTATCACTAACATTCCTCATCCCGCAAAGACAACTCACATGCTCGGAGGATGAAAAACAGAAAGGCCTGAAATTGCAAAGCAAAGCAGTCTTTCTGACTGATGTGCTCACTTCCATCCTTTATCAGGGACTTGCCGTTGCTAATCCATTAGCCTTTATCATTGTATTGTGTGCATATGTTGTTGGATGGTCTCTCAACAATACATTGTTATCTTGATGCAATTAGGAGATGAAATAAAGGTACATGCATGCAATCATTATCCTGCTGCACTGACTTGACCAAAGGAAAAACATTTGCTAGAACAGAGGCTGACCATTGATCCGTGTATGCAGAGGGAGCAAGAGAGAGCGTTTGAAGGTCACATGATGTATGTTAATAGGTGATCTGTTATAATAACTATAGTATTGTGGTTGTTGCACATTATTCTGGAAATAAGGCAATCAGGTATTAAAGGTTGCCATCATTTTTGTGGTTGCATGTGTCATTTTTCACTACTCACAATCAAGCATGTTTACAAAAAAGCAGGTTTGTTCCTACATACGTCATATAAACAACTGGACCCTTTCCAGGCATAGAATTCATGAAAGCCTTAAAAGACTTACCTGTTTTTGGAGGTTTTCCACCTGTACGAAGAAAGAAATTATGACAGGTAAATCAATGTTAGCATAATGGAGATTTTGCTTGACTTTGCTCTATAGATGGTGGAATAAATAGACAATCAAAATATTAACTAGATATTTTGTCTTACCAGCCACAATACCTCCAGGTCCAACTCCCTGTCCAGCAGTTCCAGGGCCAAAGATACCAGGACTGAAACCTCCTGGTCCAACACCCCCTGGTCCAACACCCCCCGGTCCAAATCCTCCCGGTCCAAATCCTCCCGGTCCAACTCCACCTGGTCCAACACCTCCTGGTCCAAATCCTCCTGTTCCAACTCCACCTGGTCCAAATCCTCCTGGTCCAACACCCCCTGGTCCAAAACCACCTGACACGACTCCACCTAGAGGTAAGTAAGATACCAAGAAAACTCATATATACTTCTACACTGTTTCAGTGGACCAGAGTCATCATGATGGTCTACAGGTTTGTTCCTACATACGTCATATAAACAACTGGACCCTTTCCAGGCATAGAATTCATGAAAGCCTTAAAAGACTTACCTGTTTTTGGAGGTTTTCCACCTGTACAAAGAGAGAAATTATGACAGGTAAATCAATGTTAGCATAATGGAGATCTTGCTTGACTTTGCTCTACAGATGGTGGAATAAATAGATAATCAAAATATCAACCAGATATTTTTTCTTAACAGCCACAATACCTCCAGGTCCAACTCCCTGTCCAGCAGTTCCAGGACCAAAGATGCCAGGCCTGAAACCTCCTGGTCCAACACCTCCTGGTCCAACACCTCCCGGTCCAAATCCTCCCGGTCCAACTCCACCAGGTCCAACACCTCCCTGTCCAAATCCTCCCGTTCCAACACCTCCCGTTCCAACACCTCCTGGTCCAAATCCACCTGGTCCAACACCCCCTGGTCCAAAACCACCTGACACGACTCCACCTAGAGGTAAGTAAGATACCAAGAAAACTCATATATACTTCTACACTGTTTCAGTGGACCAGAGTCATCATGATGGTCTACAGGTTTTTTCCTACATACGTCATATAAACAACTGGACCCTTTCCAGGCATAGAATTCATGAAAGCCTTAAAAGACTTACCTGTTTTTGGAGGTTTTCCACCTGTACGAAGAAAGAAATTATGACAGGTAAATCAGTGTTAGCATAATGGAGATCTTGCTTGACTTTGCTCTATAGATGGTGGAATAAATAGACAATCAAAATATTATTTTTTGTCTTACCAGCCACAATACCTCCAGGTCCAACTCCCTGTCCAGCAGTTCCAGGACCAAAGATGCCAGGACTGAAACCTCCTGGTCCAACTCCACCTGGCCAAACACCTCCCGGTCCAATTCCACCTGGTCCAACACCTCCTGGTCCAACTCCACCTGGTCCAACACCTCCTGGTCCAAATCCTCCTGTTCCAGCTCCACCCGGCCCAACACCCCCCGGTCCAAATCCTCCTGTTCCAACTCCACCTGGACCAACTCCACCTGGCCCAACACCTCCTGGTCCAACTCCCCCTGGGCCAATTCCTCCTGGTGCTTTACCACCATAGCCCCCTGAGGAGCACAGTCACCGCAGCATTGTGAGTGAATGAGTAGATGAAGACAAACCAGCCATCCACACAGAAAGTTAAAGCTGCAACACATCGTATATAAGGGATTTATTATATGCAAGACACAAAAGCACACCCTCTGTTTTGCCTTGCTTGTAACCCGGATCTCCTTGAGTCACTGATGTAATTTAAACAAAACATCTGAAACGTTGTTGTGTGACTGATGAAAGTCTTAAATGTTTTTCATCATCACAACAGCATTGGATAGCTGATGTCTGTATGCTACTTTTAGTGATATAATTCAGTATCTTCTCTCAGTCAGTCCTCATTTGTATCACATAACATCAAACTGAAGTCATAATCAGCTTTTATAAAACTGAACAGAAAACACAAATGACATCCACCTCCCCCAGCTCCTGGTCCAAAGCTTCCTACACCAGCACTGACTCCTCCTGGTCCAATTCCTCCACCAGGCTGAAATCCAGTCCCAGCTCCTCCAGGGCCAAATCCTGTTCCAGGCCCACTTGGTCCAAAACCAGTTCCAGGTCCTGCACCAGCTCCTATGCCAGCTCCAGTTCCTCCACCAGTGCCAGCAGGTATCAATACACCTGATACACAGAACCAGTTTAGTCACAATAAAAAGTATAGATTGTTTCAGTGATAACTCATCTCTCTGCAACTGTGTTCTAGTAAGAAGTAACTAATTGTATTACTGTTATTGCTGAGTAAAACTAATTTGCACAATTTGTTTAGGGCAGAAAAAGATCTTTATATCAGCTGCGTTATCCACATAGCAGTTTAATGAACTGTTTTCCTTGTTTGACTCCAAACAGATGACAGAATTTGTGGAAGTTATGAGTCATCAGTCAGGACTAATGAGGCGTAATTTGTATAAATAACATAGATTACATTTAACAAACAGTATCTGATGCCACACGAGCAGAGTGGAAAACAATGTGTGTTCTCGTGTTCATTGTGTCTATATGGGTGCTTGGGTGTAGCGATTATCAACCCTTTGCTGTGTGTCTGAGTTTCTCTGTAGCTGATAACAAGCACTTCTTCATCCAGACCGCAGGTATCTTAAGTCATAACTCTCACAATTTTTCTGCACCTCTGCTTTCACGATAAGCAAAAGATAGAAACATGGACAGGGACAACTATAAATGGAAAGGTTTTTTAAGATCCCACAGTCCAGATGTGAAAAGAAGAGGCCTGCAGGGGATTCCTAAAGAATGTGAGTTACTGATCTCACAGTATTGCCATGTACAGCACATTAACAGTATAGAGTAAATAACTAAACTGTTCAGTCATTCAACTCTGCCCCCTGGATTCTGCAAAACGGAAACCTCGTCCCCCAAAAGTGGTTGTTGTTTTGGTGGGAATCTTTATTCAAATGAAACGGTGGACAAGTACAACTATACAAGCACATTCACCAGAAACATGTTGCAATAGATAATAAAAGAAGACAGGAGTAGGGCTTGGCAGCCAATTCAGATCAAGATGAAATGTTCTTTTTTAAAATGTAATGATCGTCCAAGGTTCACTGCTAAGAAAAGACAGATTTTCAACTATGACAATAATATCTCATTACTGAATTAATCACGTTTGTCTCATTTTATTACTCTGCTCATGATATTGTGCTATAACTGCTAATATTTTTATTTCTCAGCGAGTGTGGCTCAAGGGATGAAAATGTCAGTTCATTGATTGGTTCACAACTTTTGTGTCAAGTGAAATATCTTTCACCAGACATTAATGATCCTCAGGGAACTCAGCAGGCTTTGTTGCAAAACATTTGACAATCTAGCGAAATATCTCAACATCTACTAGCTGAATTGGCACAGACTTTGGCACAGATGTTCATGGTTCCCAGAGACTGAGGCATCTCAACAAGTGTTAGATGAGTTGTCACTGTCACGAGCCAACATTTTTTTTTAATGAACTCCCCTGACATTTTGTGTAGCATCAGGTCAAAATCTAAATGTGTTCAATACTTAGTTTATCTTTTCAATGATAATTACAGCCTCACAGGGCTGCTAGCACTGCTGTAGACTTTAAATCTTGTTGAAGGTGCACTGCAACAGTTTTTTATGTTGATTTTAAGATGAATTTAAACTGAACATGCACAGCCTGACCTCACATGACTTCAAATTTCACAACAGCTGGAACAGGATTTTAAACTACCTGTGCTCTCCTCTGACAAGACAAGGAAGAGCATGAGGGGAATGTCCTTGGATCAGCCAACTTAAACAGACAAGACAGTGAGACGGGATGTGGTGGCATAAGGTCTAGAGCAGGTGGATTTAATTCGAACTTTAAATAAGATAGGAAGGATAGCACCTTATTAAATAACCATGTTGTCCAGACCTCTTGTTTCAAGAGGACGGAGAGTTGTGATGAATGATGCACTCGGGCTTTGTAAAGTCACAAAGAACAGTCATTGTCATTATACTGTGGTTTGTCTAAGGACTGCTGTCACTCTTTAACATGTTTACATACAAAAGTACTTTCACAGTTGATCCAGATAAACATCTGGAAATCGAATACTACATAGCTAACAGTTGCACTGTGTGGAAAGTTACAGCAGCATTCATCAGAAATGTCAACAAAGTTTTGTTTATAACTGAGAAACAAGCAGTTGGCAGTAATTTAAAAATGGGATTTGATGCAGGAAAGCATGTTCAACACAAGCTCCATAAAACATCCCCCACAGGCTGTTAATCTGACAGCAAGACTGGAGGTGAGTTTTATATCTTTTCAGAGTTGACAAATGCATTCACACATTCTTAGTCCTGACCTCATAACATCTTCAGTGACTTGAAGACAAGATTAAAAACTGCAGGAATGGTCATGATATCCCTTATATCCACTTAAAATACTGCAAAAAATATCGTTCCTTCTTGTCAGTAAAATTATGCTTAAATAAGTTCCCCTAGTGTGCAAGAAAAAAAAACCCTGCTGTTATTTATCACAGACTTCTGCTAGGATGTCAGACAGCCTTAATATCATAATCATGATTAATTATCATTGTCATAGTTGCTGCAGCTCACAAAATCTACATAAAAGAACAGATTATACAGAAGATGTACTAAACTATAGGTAAATAATCTGGACCTGAGTCCATGCATCCCTCTTCTCCCAAAACTACTACATAAACTTGATGTGATACTTGATCCACAGGTGCTGCACTGCTGGCCGCCACACACACATGCCGTAAAGAGGACCCACCTCCTTGCAATGAGGGTTTCCACAGAGCCAGGAGAAAGACTCCATGTAGGTATGTAGTCACCATCCCTCTCGCCATCTCAGTCCCAACTGTCCCCCTCCTCTGCCAAGCTCCAGGTTTTATGCCCAGCAAGCTTCAACAGGATTCAAGACAGGGCACTGTGAAATTGTCTAAGAGGTACGCAGAGAAAGATAGACAAGGAACAAGTGAGAGAAAACACACTGGATCACCTCATTAAACCAAATAGGTTGTTCTAACTCCCCAATGACTGCTAGGCTGCATTTATTTGGTTCTCTGCTCTCTTAAAGAGTATGGAGGGTGGTTGGGGGGGGCGTGAGAGAGAGAGAGGAGGAGAAGAAGGATGTGTGAGAGCCAAGGAACTGTGTAAAAATTGGGGGTCTCTGCTTTTCTTTTTTACCTCAAAAAGAAAAAGGGAGCTGTGCCAGAGGTTCCTTATGGATTTCCAAACAGTATCATGTTTAGGTTGTGGGAAAGTGTAGTGACTCATTAAGGAACATGTCATGAACCTTTGTATCCATTTATGAAATATAGCTGTACAAGACGTGTGCCTTGCTAAAAATTGAATTATAACTTCCACCAATTTATGGATGGAGACAAACATAATAGTTGTAGCCTATTGTGTGAAGTGTGTGTGTGTGTGTGTGTGTGTGTGTGTGTGTGTGTGTGTGTGCAGAAAGAGGGGTGGAGGTAGTTTGGCACTCATTAGAGCTTGCTTCTAAGAAAAAGTTATTTGAATAGATGGAAAGAAAACCTGAAATGAAATCTTGCTTTACTTTGACTGGTCAATTAAGATAATATCTGGAAGAAGTGAATTCCTCTGACCTTGAAGTCAGGTCATAGCATCATCTGCATGAGTGAGACAGATTTTTTGGAGAGGAGAAGAATTACAACTATATATAGGAGAGGCAGGAAGGGAGAGGAAATAAAAATAAGGACCAGACAAATGGCAGAAAAGCAAAAAGCAAAGATATAAGCATGATGGGACAGATCAGTATCATTTTGATGTGATGGATTGCCTTTTTTTCTTGGCTTTTTTTAAATTTAAGATATAGTAGATCTAGAGTTTACAGTGTACCTTCCGCAGCATCTCAGTGCCAGGTTCTTAGTGGAGACTCACACTGAACCACGATAAGATGGTTATCCCTTAATGACAAAGAGTGGCATCATGTTAAGAGACATCATCAGGGATGTCATCTGCTCAGTATGTCACCTCTGGACAAGAGCAGCTTTATCCACAAAGCCCCATGGTTTTGCTCACCAGCAGGGTCCTAGCTGCCATAGAGACACACCAGTCGGCGTACCTGGAAACAATCAGTGTTTTTGTTTGATTCAGCAGTGTTGCTGGGGCTTTTCTCCATGTTTGGGCTGGCTGGTCCTGTCCCAGCTCCTAAGGGCCGATGTCTGAGTCTGGCAAGTTCCTGAAACATTTTCTTTGTGTGGTAGTAATGAGCCTGGAGTGGGATGAAGTGAATGAGCTAATGGCACCCAACCACTGAGAGTGAGGATGGGTGAAACATTTGAACCTTGTTAAAGAGGGTGTGCGCTCATGCTGCAGCAGAGAAATGTAGCTTAACATTAGACGAGCAGATATTAAGCCATTTTACTGTCAGTTCTTATAAATCCTGCTCGTCTGTAGCTCCATGGCCCATGGCTCATGGCCACCTCTATAAGCCAAACAGGGCTAGAAGTGGCCAGCAGAAGTGATCCCATTATCAAACCGGCTTTCCGTGGAGCTTTCTATAACTGCCGCCTCAGCCATGAGACCCACATGAATTGATAAATAGTTTCTCTCAAATTACTGACTGCAGCAATGAGAGTCACAACAGCCTGAAATGTGGGAAATATTTCGTAGATGTGATCATGTACAAGCCTTTGGCTCTGAGTTCTGTCCAAAGCTGTCCGATTAGTAAAGCATTGTGCTGTAAATATTACGGAAAGAGTATGTGCTTGCACTGTCTATCTGTGTATGTCCATCTATATGTTTGTGTGTGTTGGAGAGAAAGTAGGAGCAAGGCAGTGTTACCTGAGCACCCATAACTGGTCTTAAAGTGTAGTTTTATTGCTCCATTCTCACAACTGTTATATTTTGTGTTCAGCTTTGATGGAACTACATGGTTATGCAGTGAAATAATACTGGGGTACGTAGAAATTAAAATTATATGCTGAGAGCCACATGCGTTATTTGTCTTGTGATCGTCAGTACAGGTATGAAGTAAAGACTTGGCCAAGAATATGACCAAGAATAAACGTAGTACAAAACATATTTACGAAGTCATTTGTCAGACGCTAGAAACATAATTCTCAATTACCGAAAGCAACAGCTGACATGATAGTTCTAACCCACACTAGTAGGCTTGGCTAGGCCATATATTACTGTTGCAGATATTTATTTTGAATACATATTCACTGAATCCAGAATGTAGTGTTTAGTTAGAGCACCTTAGAAGTAAAATCTATAACTACTCCCTCAGTCGGAAACCTGAGACTGACTTAAGGTCAAAAGAGCCTTTAACCGTGGAAGTAGTCAGATTAACTAGTATGTTGCAATTTGTACAATGAGAAAATCGTTATACCCCGATCAGCCATAACATTATGACCACTGACACATGAAATTAATAACATTGACTGTCTTGTTACAATGGCACCTCAATGTGTGGGGAGATTTCTGCTTCTTTTATTTGTCTGGAAAGAATGTTTAAATGATCAGTTGTTGTTCTTATCTTTGCTATCACACTCTCTTGCATTGCAGTTACATGACATCATTTCATCTCATCACCGTCTCTTTTTGGCTCGTGGTTCACAGGAACAAGAAAAAAATACCCCTAGGGTACAAAAATGCAGTTTCTGCTGCCAACATTTTTTAAACAAAGCTGAGGTGTTATTCTTCAAATGAATATGGCCATCAGTGCACTAATATGTGTGGTTCATTCAAACACACACCATCTCACTCATCCACCTGCTCTCCACATTCATCCACACAACCGGCAACGCCATGTGCACGCATCCTTGCCAGCTCAGAGAAGTGTATCGTGTTAAAAATGAAGTGGTCGATTGAGTAGCGCCTGTTTTGAGTTTACCTAATGTCTACCTAGCGTTTACCTAATGTCTGTTGCCTATATATGGACATGTGTGAACTAGACCTCTGCTCACCCCCTTCAGAATGGTCTTTTACCCCCTCTGGGTGATGGAGGGAGAGAAAGCAGATGATAGAAAGGAAAAGGGAGGTAGAAAGGGAGGGAGACAGAAAAGGAGTGACCCAGACAGACGTGCACTCGTTTGACTTGATAAACTGGCCAGAGTGCTGGTGAACGTCAGTCCAAAGGTCTGGGTAGGATTGACTTTTGTTGCTGACCCAAGTCTAACAGCAAGCCCACAGGCCCCCCACGCACTCTTTAACAATGACTTAGTGCAGCAGTAATTCATCTCTCACTGCATGGAGGGATGCAGTCAGGTGCATGACAGGGCCAACAGGATTTGTGAGTTTTACTTTTAGATCACTGTCAGGATGTGCTCTTATTGTTGTGATGGTGAGGTTTGGCATTGCAGGCCAGTGCTGCCAGCTGTACAGTGATTGTTGTATGTACAAGAATCTAGGCCTTTGAAAAATTCTCCCACATGTGGTCATTTCAGATTTTTTTTTTTCTTAACAGTGAAAAGTTGGTTATGAAGGTTGGGAACTTATTTGAAACCAATCTGAACTCATCATACATTAACTACAGTGAATTAACTACAAGAAATACTCAAATTGTTTACTTTGCTAAAAACAGCAAGACCACAGTGTAAATACTCTGTTACGAGTAAAAGTTCTGCAGTCAAAATGTTCTAAAAGTACAAAAGTATTAGCACCAAAATATAATTAAAATACCAAAAGTAAAAGTATTAATTATGCAGAATAGCAGATTTCACATTAGTGTATATCCTACTGGATTATAATAATTGATGCATTATGGTGCACATCTCATTTAATGTTGCAGCTGGTAAAGGCAAAGCTCATTTTAACTACATTATATGATTATAATTTGAAGTACTGATGGGTATTTTGTGAATTTCCCACCAGGTATCAATAAAATGAGATGATCATATTCTATTTTCTATAGTGAATGTGAGTCTGAAAAGTAACTAAGTTATCAAATGAATGTAGTGGAGCAGAAGGTACAATATTTGCCTCTAAAATGTAGTGAAATCAAAGTATGCACTAGAAGATAATGAAAGTACTCAAGAAAAGTACAGATACCTTAAAATTGGACTTAGATACTGTACGTGAGTAAATGTAATTTATTACTTTCCACCACTGTAGCATTTATGTATGACAGATTACTGAATCTCGATTTGACAAACGAGACCCAGTCACTTCTCTGCTTTAGATCCTGCCACTGTTACTACTCACTGTGTCTTGTAAACTGTTTGCCACTCTTCTTTGGTTTGGTTTAATTGTAAACCATCTTGTTTGGTTTAACTTCCTCTTTGATTACGTTACATGCTAGGTCAGTGTGTGTATAATAAATGCAAGCTTGCAGTTGAAGCCTGTTGCAGTGGTCTTGATGAATCTATGGGTGTTGCACAGACCTTGGTTACAGACTACCTGTTAGCAGGGTATCTCTATGAGGGATGTTTGGCCACAGAACAAGTATGAAATGACAGATGAATTCATACCTGGCATAATGGTACTGTAAGTGGGGCTTTCGAAAAACAAATTCATGTACAGTCAGTACAAAGACTTAACTTGTTCGGTTTCTAGCAGCGGGGGAAGAGGGAAGCTTATCCTTCTAATAGTTTTCAGGATGATTATTCAGCACTACAGGGCATTTCATTCTGGTTGCATTAACCTCTGCACGCAATATGCTCTCCTGGTGAAACCCTTCCATGTCCCATTAATAAGAAAAAGCAGCTCATGGTTATGGTGCTTGAGGCTGTAGACCTCCATGTGTATCAGGGGAGGCAGCGAGGCGCATTGTTGTCCCTGCCCTGCCCAGGACAACAATGAGTCATCAGTGACATGGACTGACAGATGTACTGGCAATGACAATATAGGCAATACTTTTGGGAGAAAACAGAGAAGGACACAAAACAAGACCTAGTTGTTATTGATCCCACATTTGACATTTAAACTGAACACAGTGAGCATTTGTTTAAGTGGCCTAATGAAGAAATTGAAGCAGAATTACATCATGATAACATGGAAGAACTTACAGTCCCCCAAAGTGTTTTTTCACTTTGTTTTGCTTTTACACAGATAAACACAGACAAAGATGCATGTTTTATATCACAGAATTCAGCTGAGAAGTGTGACATCAGATGAGTTATGCAGTGCTGTGTCAACTGTTACTAGCAGGCCTCTTCTCATGACTTGTACCCACCCTCAGCACAGAGGGGAGAATCTTCTCCCTCCTCCCAGGAGGGTTGAAGTAACACCACATCAAGAATGGCGCCTTACATAAACACTGCGGTCCATCTGTCAGTGTGCACAGAAAGAGATCGAAAGGCACAAGGGATACAGGACACAGCTGGGCTAGGAGGTGAGAGGCCTGAGCGTTCAAAGCGCTTATGACTGTGTGGGTTTGTGTGTGAAAGGGATCAGCAGTCGTTTAATGTGTAACAGTGTCACAGTCACAGAGCCACTCAGCATAAATCAGATGTCAGAGGCAGGATTTCAGATAGCAGGACAAATGAGATGGTCAGATTTCCTGCCAAGTTTCCTCTCTTAAGTTCATCCCACCATCAGATGTTTTGTGTTGAACCTCCTTCAGGCAGACTGATGTCATTGGAATGATGAGGTCAGTACTTCATCTCATGCCTGGCATACTCTGACATGACACATAGCCATAAAACACATCACACTAGTGTGTTTATACATACAAAAACACTGGTTCCATGATGATTTTATAAATGCTATAAAGACTAAGTAGTCCCTTTGCAGTACTTATGTACATTTCATGCAAAATTTGTAGTTTGTCAACTTGTATTGATGTTTTTCCTAACCCAGTAAAAAGATACATTTAGTTTCCTCTCCTCTTAATCTAAGATAATCCTTATGGGTATTATAAGATGTAAGATAATTTAATATTTACAAATTAACATGGGGTCTTTAGTCTAATAATCCAAGGTTTGTACTGTATTCCTGAATAATTAGTCTTAATAAAAGATATCTTAAATCTTCCAGGTTTGGTAAAATAACCATGTAGTTAAAAAAACACAGTAGGAGTACACCTGTTTTTCAGCAAGACTTTGGTGCACAGAACAGGGAGTGAGTGAAGTCGAGACAGATGCACTGACACTGGTATTCATGATGCAGATTTTATAATGAATATTAATGCTAGAGAGTAGTTTTCAAAGTTACAGTCCTTTCAATATGAAATCCTTTGTGCTTCTCTCCAGCACAGTTCAGTGAGGGAACACTCAGATGCTCCAAGGCCGGGTAAAAGAGTAAGATAAGTCAAAAAGTGGGCACCACCTGTGTGTGGTACCCTTTACTTTCTTTAGTTAAAACACTATGGCAACACTGGACAAAGCTGTCATGTCATCCAACCATCCACCCATCTATACCGCTTATCCTAATGAGTGTCACAGGAGGCTGGAGCCAATCCCAGCCAACACTGGGCGAGAGGCGGGGTCCACCCTGCACAGGTTGCCAGTCTATCACAGGGCTGACATGTAGACAAACAACCACGCCACCTGAAAACACAGCTCTTTGTGCATTTCGTGAGGAGTGGGAACATAACAGTACCAGCTACAGGAAATTACCTCAAATGCCCAGTTTTACAGGCATAAGGAAACAAATTCCGACATCTAATAACAAGCAGGTTCTCATACTGGAGAGTCTAGTATCAAAATGCTTCATGATGTTAATTTTAATCTTTATTGGCTGCATGGTCTTACAGGGTATGATCAGCTTTAATATCATGATGAGTGCAGAGATGTCCATTATAGTGCAAGATGACAGGTTATCAACACCAAAAAATGAGCAACACTTGAGTCCACTTTTATTTTCAGGCCGTTTGGCTTGTAATTTGGACCACAAAGACATACACAATATGCAACTATGTAAACAAGTACAGCTGATAAAATCCTACATGGTCACACTGTCCACAGGATGGTATTACACACAGGTCATTCCCCTCTGACTCTACGGTAACTGCTGACTCTGCGGACTTGTACACTAACCAAGTGGCCTGCAAGTGTCAGCCTCTTATCATCATGATAAACGTCATCTAAATGCCACCGCTGCAGCAGGCAGGTGGTGGGGCCTGTGGGTCCATCGCACATGACGTTACACAGTCACACAGAGCCTCTCACCATATCAGTGAGCCAAGATTGAACGCTCACATGCGACACATGCATCATTATGCACAACAGCCCAACTGGATTGAGAAGTTTCAGTTGGCACTGAAACGTGTTTTCATTTCTGTTTTACTGTTGTCTTTACTACTGTGAGAAAGATATACTAAGACATTACTTTTGATAGGAGCACAGTAAAGACACAGTAGAGGCTTGAGTAAATGAATGTGACAGAAGTGAGAACCTCTTGATACTAAATTAATGTCACTTAGCAAATATGGAGCAGGACCACCATAGCGTCCTGACTGCAGTGTCGGCAGACAGGGGGCAGCTGAGGTGTGTTCACCCAAAAGGAATGCCTATGTTACTGTGTTTAAAAACCGCCGTGGGGCTGTGTACGCCACCATGCTTACCTTTCTGATTTATTAATAACACAAAATAATGGATGTCTTCATGAAACATAAGCTTAGATGATATTTCACTTGTATCCTTAATATTTACAGTTTTACAGTGAACTTTTATTGTACCATGAGATAAGACATTTAGTTACTGCTGTGTAAATTGTACAGTGATGTGGAGATAAGTTTGACCTTCTCATGTCATCACAGAAATATGAGCTAAACCGATGCACAGACAATACACACTTGTTATTTTGGGTTTTGCATGTAATTTATTTACAATAAGAACAAGAATTACCATCTTGCGGTTGTATGCCTCTGACAACCAAGTTGCAGTTTACATGCGTGTCTGTTTAGACAAATGTTGTCCTGTGTATGTAGTGAAGATTGAGGGAATTTCATAAATGATATTAAGTGTATTTACCTTGAAGAAATCCCCTCAGGGTGTTCCTGAGATATCACATTCATGAGAATGGGATGGACGTGAGACCACAGTAACTTTGACCTATGACCATCAAAATTTCATCAGTTCATCTTTGAATCCAAGTGAACATTTGAGCCAAATTTGAAGAAATTCTTTTAAAACATTCCTGAGATATTGTATTCATGGGAAGGGGCCAGATGGACAACCGGAGAACGTATTGCCTCTGCAATGGGCACAGCAACACAGAAAGTCAGGGGCCTTATATTTTAATGACTTTACTGTAGCACTCAGAAACTGCTCCACTTCATTCTGATGTTTTTGACATTAACCATGTTATACAGCACACAGTGGCACCATCATCATCATCATCATCATATGGAATATTTTTCTAATTTGTGACCGCTGTTGCTCTTTTTTATGGATTTTGTCCATGATGTGTGTTATCTGCATACAGGGCTAGATAGACGCAGGGTGCTTTGTTGTACTACTTGACTAACACTGGCCTGGCAATATGCAACGAGGTTTTTACATGTGCTTATAAGTAGACCTGGATGACTGAGTAGAACAAATAAGTATAGCTTTGCATAAAGGACTAATAGACTCACTGAATTACAACGAAAGTGATTTAAATGGAAATGTTTTTAAAAGTCAGTTCTCCCCCCTTAGTTTTTTAGTAGGTGGGGATGTCTGTCTTAAAGGCCTCACACAATTGTTTGTTCAGACAGTTCAGACAGTGTCTGATTGTTAGAGTGAAAGGATGTTGCTGACCTGTGCAATGACTACACCTATTCCAACACAGTAATTACAGTCATTACTGTGCCTCTGCAGAGCAGAGGCACATGTTGTTTCCACCTTGTTTTCTCTGGGCTCTGCCAACAAAGTGCAAGAAAAAGAAAAAGAAACACTTTCTCTCTCAAAATATTAGAAGAACAGTTATGTGAATGAAAAAAGAGATGTTTTAATCTTGAATGCCAAGACTCTAAAACCTGATGTGACGGGACAGAAACAAATATAACATGAGGCAGCTTTGGAGCAAATTACAATTTGAACCTGCCGTGCAAATCCTCTTTAGTCAGCGCCTCTATTAGCACATATGGAAAGGAAATGTAGCCTTTTACTGCTGTTTGTTGGGGCTGGGAAGGTTTTGTCTTTTACTTGTGTGACTAATGACTCAATTATAAAACTGGCTTAATTTTCTGCTTAACAGTGTAGAAGATTTGTGGCTTCATACAGCAGGTATAATTATATCTTTCTACTTTGAACTGAACCCTGAGACTTAGAGCATAAGTAGTGAACTCACTGGCCTTGTACACATGGATGTCTCTGCAGTGCTGAACTGTGTGTGTGTTGCCATGCATGCCACAACCATGACTGTGAAGAGTCCTTTTTGAATGGGGTCCAAAAGGCAACAGGAGAATTTAATCCCTTTGCAGGGAGAGAGAAGGAACACCAGAGTGACTGAAAAGGAAAAGCAGTGAGTGGTGAGAAAGATAGGAGTCAATAGGACTGAGCTGTCACTCCAGCCTCTGACGGCAGAATTTATGAGCTCTGCTTGTGGCGCGTACCTGCAACGCGTCCTCTCCTCCTGACCATACATAGAATCAGGCACAATCAGGCAGCCATGATATAAATATTAGGTTGAGACATTTTGGCAGCTAAAACTGTGACCTAAATGCTGAAACTATGAGCAGTGCTGACAGCTGTTTCTTACAAGCAAGAGAAAACTAATGAAGTTACTGTACTCTTTTTATAGAATGAGCAGTGCCTCGGTTGTGCCATTAATCATGGATGATGACTGAATGTCTTGGCAGGGTGTTAACTCTGGTTTGATGTCCAGTGTTATTATGACTTGTCACATTCACAAACAGCAACGGTCTCGGTTCAGACACGCCGATCCAGGACTAGACCTGTGTCCTACCTGCCTCCTTCACACTAAACTATAATCCTGTGTTGAGTATGTTGTTAATTTAAACTGCACAAATATACTCAGTTACCAGCTTATTAGGCACACAATCTAGAAAATAGCCAGCTAAAACTAATATTCTGCAAGAAATCCTGCGAACGATAATGTTCCATTTTTGTTGACATTCTTTTATAAAGGTGTTAATTCAACTTTATTGGAACCTGTAGTTTGTGCTACTGTTGAACTGTGTTACATTATACGGACAGGTTTTTCTAATATCTTGTTTACTCATTGCTGTGAGTGGGTGGAAGAAACTATGCTGGAAATGGAAAAAGTGAAAACATGGCTGATTCATCGACAATTATTAGAAACGGATTGTTTTTGAATTATTGGAAAAATATGTGTTATATTGTAGGGTTTTTTATTGCTTTGCCTGAAGGGTGATTTTAGTTGATGTGTGTTGACATAAGGCTAAAACATTGTTTTCTTTTAGTGAAAAATACCACAGACATTAATTTCTAATGTTCACCCTGTCAACATGCACTGTCGCTCTTTTTGGATTACTTTAAATTAGTGTATTTTTAATATCATTATTCAGTAATGAATTGAGACACTAGTCTCACGTGTTGCATTGTTTTTTAAACTACTTTTCAATATCCAACTCATAAACCAACATCCAGGAAGTTTCAGTATAAATTTTTACATTGAATATCAAAAAAATCCTGGTAAAAAATGTGCTAACAAAAATACAGATTTCAGCACAAATATTCTGTAGTTTATGTGTTTATTGTCTTTTTAAACTCAGCAGACTCTGCACCATGAAATCAGCTTGAGAATCAGTTTAAATCAATGTGCTTTTTAAAAATTCTAGATGTTTTCAAAAGAAAAATCCGTGAACGCAAAACATTTGAAGCCATGACATCATTATCATCACTTTTTCCAGAAGACTGTTACGATTGCTGTCATGAATAGAAAACAGATAATAAAAGAGGGACCTGGGATAATTTTCTGTCAACCTGGGCAATGGATTGCTCTAAATTTAATACATTTAACCATCTAGAATGAAAATATCTATGGCTCAAAGTGACCCAGCTGCAGCAATGTCATGAAAACATTTGAACTTTTCTGTGGTGATTATTGCTCCTCTGCGTCCAACACAATTCGTATTTTTTGACTGGTATCTGTAACGCAGACATGTCAGTGGACGTCGCTTTATCATCATGTGTTTAGAGAATGAGCTCCATTATCTACAGACGTCCCAGCAGATCAAAACCATGACCTCACTGCACTGTGGGAAATGACGTTGGTGTTCGGCGTCCATTGCAGTTTGATTCAGTCATAATTTTCTCTGACCCTGTAATGAATAGATTCACAAGGAGGTGACTGGGATGCTGCACCGAGTAGCCCTTGTAAACCTTTTAAAGGTTGCTCTTTTGCGGAGGATGAAGCTGTGATCAGTTTGGATTTAGATTTAGAACTTTTCCAATGGATTCCACTGGCGAGCCAGATTCACTGCAAAAAATGTACCAAAATAGCCATTTAGACTTCTTTGACTTACTTGTCCACTTTTAATATGTTTGAACAAAACCCCACCCATTAAAAGAGGTATCACTGTATTAATTAAACTGGCTATAATCAACATTTTCTCAGAAAAACAATGCATTCATGACTAAATGAAAACAAAGTGACAAAGTGAGAGAAATCTTCACTTTTATTTGCAACAATTCACCATAGAATGTTAAAAGGTGATAATATGTGTTCACAGTTTGTTTCTGCTGCCTTCAAATGGCCATAAAATTAAAGTTATTGTCAGTTAAATAAAACATAAAACATTGTTTTGTGTTAACATGAACTCACAGAAGACATGCACTAATCAGTCATACTGCACCTTGACCACAAAATCTTTACTTTTAAAAACAGAACACAATTTTCTTGCTCTTGAACCTAAAATCACCTCAGCTGCTTAAATAGTTACAGACACTTCCCTCTTTGAATCTAAAATATTTGCACTTATTGGCAAAATGGCTGCTTCTGGACTTTTCTCCTCCAGCTGTGAGAATACAACACAAGACAGAAATGTAGAGCTGATGATACAAACACAAGAGGAGACAACAGAATAAAAAACAACAACAACAAGCACTTAGGAAAACAAAAGAACATTGATTATAAAAGACTGCTCATTTAATGTTTAACAAATGGAGACAGGAAGAAATGATGTCACTACCCAGGGAATATCTCTGAATCCCTCACAACTTGGATGTTTACAGCACATTAGCCAAAATCATTCCATTTTGTTAACTATGCCCAAATTTAATGTTTCATGTGTGTTTGTGGTAGAACAATTGACAATGAACATGACTCTTGGGCTTCTACATGCAGAGTGACATATTCATCTGACTCCGTGTCACACCTTCCACCTATCCCTCATGTGTTGTGAATGTACTGAATATAAAACACCCAACATATTTGACTCTCTTCATGTTGGTACGTTAAGTGACTCGGACATTCAGAGACAGTCCAGGTGAGAATGGCAAACAAACTGAAACAGTAAAAATGATACTGCTCTAGAAAATTGCGTTTTTACCTTTATTTCACAAAGGACAGCAGAGAAGTGACAAACAATGAGGGATCACAGAGGAGGCATCACATTCAACAAAGATCCATGACTCAACTAAAACCTGGGAATTACCAGTTCTGTAATCAGCCCCGAATCCCCCTAGATGCCAAAATACAACAACTGGTAACACTTTATTTTTTGAGTAAGTTCCTTCTGAAGTTCTGTATACTCAAAACATCAAGTTTGGTATTCTGACATGCTGTTTGGTTTTATTTGCCAAGTGAGTGCAGGCTGCCAGACAAATGTGTTAAAAACATTTTGACCAACTTACAGTAATACCACTGGTGGTACATATCTAAGTACATTTACTTAGTAAGCACTTTACCAAAGCACTTGTACTTTACTTTTCATTAAGATAGTTTGGGGTGTTTTTGTGCTTTTATTCTGTACTGTTATATAGTACACACAACTCTTATATTTTACTCAAATATTTCTTTGTTAGTAGTTTTCCCTTATTCCACATTTAACAAAATCTATTTAAGGATATAATGTTCATCTTGTATCACTACATTTATTTGAATGCAGTTACCTTACAGGTTAAGATTTGGTATAAAAACATAAACATAAATGCCTCATAAACGATGATGCATTGCTATAGTTGAAGCTGCCCGTCAACACCGAGTAGTTACAATTTGGTCCACCTGGATTAAATGCAAAAATAAAGTGTTGCTTTGGCATTTATGCATCAGTGATAGCAATTCAAAACTAGAATTGCCGCTTCATGGTTATATGCCTCCACCAACCAGTCAAATTCACAGGTATGAAAGAGAAGTAAGGTCACTGACCTTTGACCTTTGACCATCAAAACCTAATCAGTTCATCCTTGACTCCAACTGGACACATGAGCCAAAGCTGAAGAAATTCTGTTCAGTGTTCCTGACTTTCACAAGAATTGTACAGACAAATGGATGGATGGGTGGATGGATGGACAACCCGAAAGCACAAGCTGTTGTTTTTTTTACCTTTAAACCAACAAAACATTTTCTCTTCCCATTATTTGAACAATAAAATCACTTAACTTTTCCCAGCTCTAAAGTGACCCCATGCACAGGCCCCCCAAGAGTGACAGGCTCGGTCAAAATGCACAAGCATTCTAGCTTAATATTCTTAGATAATGAAAAATTTCATATCTGGTGACTAATAACTTACACAAGAGGACGTAGTGCATTAGTGTGAAAGTATAAAACTGATTAAGAGGTCACTGTGTTATCACAGAAAACATATACTATGTGTAATCACACAGGCTGCGTGCTATCAGGCCTCTGTCTTATGTCACCTCAGCCATGGTTTCACATGATTCAGAGCTGATAACTGAGCATGTCAGTTCTCTTATATATAAAAACATGAGCTGCATTTGCAGTTGGGTCTGAATGTGATTATCTTTGAGCAAATATTGCAGTGTGGCCATTGATACAATGTGACCCACAGATTTGATAAGAGGTAAGCCTTACGTTGGGACTGTTCCTGTGCTCTGTTATGAGTGACTTTAATCCCCATTAAATATATGTTATATGATGATGTCTGGTGGTAGCCATGCAGCTTCTCTATTCTGATGAATGCTGCTCAA
This sequence comes from Monopterus albus, assembly GCF_001952655.1. Taxonomy (NCBI): domain Eukaryota; kingdom Metazoa; phylum Chordata; class Actinopteri; order Synbranchiformes; family Synbranchidae; genus Monopterus; species Monopterus albus. The sequence goes on from NW_018128079.1 coordinate 210,732, forward strand.
AATCAGTTTAGCCTACAGTATTTGTTACACAACAGAAAACAGTTGGTGCTGTGTGAATTGTCTCAGTGTGCTTGTATGTAGGAAACTAAAGTTGGCTAATGTTGTAATTCTGGCAGAGGTATACCAGTGCTGCACTGCCTTAAATGGGAAACAGAGGAGCCAGATCTCTGCTTTACTACAACATGACTCTGATTAAGACCACATTGGTCTGCTTGTGGTTGGTTCTGAGCCTCAGCCAATTCCTACTCAGGGACAAGACTGTTAATGTTGTGGTATGAATGCATTTGTGATAATCTCTCCCACTGCTCTGCTTTAGTGGAGATCCAAAAGACCTCTTATTATTGCCAAATGCCTGAATAGGCTATTAGTAATTCTGTGATCCTTTTACAGAAATTTGACACAATGAAATTCATATCAAAAAAAGCGCAAGAATGAATGGAGGACCGACAATATGCTACCATAAGGATTTGATTATTTTTTTACAACCTTGTTTTTATATTATGAGTTGTTTTATTGTAATATTTGAAAACTGTTACTTTACTCAAGATAACAGGATAATGGTCTTGTTACGAATATTATTATATCAAGCTAACAAGATATTTTTCTCATTCCTGGAGAAGACTGTAATGGGGAAATGTCCTTCACTGTTCTCATGGATATGTTTGGCTTTAGCAAGGGCCTGAAATATTTCGACAAATAATGAAACTTTGTTGACATGGTTATGATCCCCAGAGGATGAATCCTGCTGACTTTTGGGGTCCCTTGACTTTTCCTCTAGTGCCATCATCAGATAATCACCTTTATTTGGCCAAGTATGTTACACACAAGGTATTTGTTTCCGGTACAGAACCAACTCAACCGATGGTTCTAACCATCTTGGGGGTTCAGTGTCTTGCCCACTTTGACATGTGGACTGCAGGCACCGAGATTTGAACTTCTGACCCTCCGGTTAGGAGACGACTGCTCTACCCACTGAATAACAGTTGCCCCCATCAAAATTTCAGTTTCAGAACTAATGACATTCACACTTCATCTTTATATTTACTGTTAATTAGTAAAGGTTAGCATGCTATTATGCCAAATTAACACTGAACATGATAAACATTATACCTGCTAAATATCAGCATGTTAGCATTGTCCTTGTGAGCATGTTAAGATGCTGATATTAAAGTATAGAGAATATGAAGTTGATGCCATGCTTAATTTTGGGTAAATGCACAATGTTTGGAGCATCATGCTCATTATCCGTCATAGATATACCCACTACATACACCTATAAGTTCTTTAAAAGAAAATACTATCTTATAAACCTGCACACAGTAGCAGATGCTTCAACTATGTCCAAATTTAGTTTTTGTTACCCAGTTTCTTAATTTAGAGTCTCTTCTTTTCTGTACTCTTTAACCCATCATTTAAACATGCTTTTCTCTGCTACCATCTCATGGCCAAAATAAAAATGTAATTTTTTTAGGAGTAAAGAAAGTTGAGTAAACAAAATACAAAGTAGTAGCTTATTTCTCAAATCACATTGTCAATCAACAGGTGACAACACCATTAAAAACAAACAAAAACAACAACAGAGTTTAATCAGTAGGCCTAATGGAAACAAGGCACAGTTAACTTAGCTACAGCTTCATTTAAATACTGTCTGTAGTTTAGTCCATTGTGTTATTCTTCTTTTCTGTTCACAACTTGTGAGATAGCCTTCTACAACTCCACTTTTGCAGATATGCAGGTGCTGACATGCTTTGTTGTGTTCACAAACCTAAATGAACTTTTTTCACAGCAACTGTACAACCAATTATATCAACATTAGTTAGCCCACTGTATTGTGTAATTTTTTCAAATCCAACTTTTGGGAAAAAAGCTACCAGCTTTACTTTTTGTACCTCGTTACTAACCGTAGTCTACGTCATCAAAACAAGCCGAGCGGAGCAGCATGGAGGACTGCATTCGCTGATGTATTTTTGACCTTTTAGTGTTTTTCCCTTTCATTAGTTTTGGTGAGTTTATTTTTTCCGTTCTACTATCAATGTTATTCTGTGTGAATGTCAGATATAGTCATTGTCGCTTGCAACTCCATCTTTTTAATTAATGCGGTTGTGAAGCCAAAGCTAACGTTAGCATCAGTAAGGCTAACAATGTAGCCTGTTAATCTTCTCGTGTCATCCTTCTTTTATAATTTGAAATGTTTGCATAGATAATGTACTTGTTGATGCAAATATCTCGATGTTGTAGTAGTTTGCACAGGCTGAATATGTTAAATAATTTTCTATAGTAAGTACAAACTGGAGCTGTCCACTGTGTGATAAGAGAGACCAGCTATGACTATGACATTTGATTTGCAAAAGAGAATATACGCCTTCGGCAAACTGTCGTATGGCAAATAATGAATGGGGATGGATCTTCGTGTTTCTTGGTCTTTTGTAGTACAGGGCTGAATAGAGTTCCAGAATGTCAGCCAGGAATGCGTCAGTCCATGCCAAATGGATTATTGGCAGAGTAATAGGGACCAAGATGTGCAAAACTGCCAAAGTGAGAGTCACAAGGCTGGTGCTGGACCCTTACCTGCTCAAGGTGAAACTTCAACAGTGCTTATTCTCTGCTTATATGTACAGGAAGGGAAGGTGGCATGGGTGTCACAAAGCCCACTTGCCAAACAAGGGAATGCAAAAAGGGAATTTTGGTTATTTCTTCGTCACATCTACCCTGTTAGTTTACTCATGTTTCATAAAAATGTATAGGTTGTCCATAATGAAAATGTATAATACTGATGCTGTATGACTTTTTGGTCATGATGCCAAGCAGATATAAGATGTTTCCCCAACAAAACGTTTTTTTTTTTTCTTCTTCATGTAGCAAAATATGTCAGACCCCTTGGTGTATCAGTGTGTAATGTCATGACATGAGCAACTGTAAACTTTGCCTAAAACAAGTAAAAATGATTAAAAGTACTGTTATGAAGTGGTATAAATATGTTTGGCTGAAGTGCTGACTGAGAAGAGATTTATAGCTGCCTCTAAATTTACACAACAAACACAGCAACAATAACATTTTCTTTTAGTGCTTGAAAGTATGGTACAATTTGTAGTGCTTAAAATTCTTTTTGTTTGCATTTTTAATGTTTCAATTTTAAGACTTGCATATTATTGTCACTGCCTGCATCTGTATGATCAGCTTCACTGTTTACAACCAAATGCTATTCATTGTTAGATTGGCTGCTGAACAGTGAGTATAGCTAAATAAGTCCAATGTTCTTCTTTCTTCTCTGTAGTACTACAACAAAAGGAAGACCTACTTTGCCCATGATGCTTTGCAACAGTGCACTGTGGGAGATATTGTGCTTCTCAAGGCCCTTCTTGAGCCCAGGTCCAAACATGTGAAGCATGAACTGGTTGAGATAGTGTATAAAGTTGGTCAGGTGGTTGACCCACTGACAGGAAAGAGAGTTGCAGGCACTGAGTTTCTGGAGCCTCTGACAGACCTTACACTTCCGGAAGAGATGACATTATCAGAAAAACTGCAGGAGCTCAACATCTCTGCGGCCTCTAGTGGAGTCGATTCCCCATCAGCAACTCATACTTCATAATAGAAAACTGTTCATTTACACAGTAATATTTGCCTAAATGTCATTCATCTGTCATATTTGTGTTTCAGATGTTATTGTAAATAAAACTTTAGACCAGTAATCTTTTTCTATGGGTGGAGAGTTTACATACAATACATTGTTCTTGCTACCTGCTCAGGTAGTTTGAATTTAAGACATTTTTTTTTGAAAAATTTACAATAAAACAACAATGAAAATGCATGGTGTTCACAAACAAATATGCATAGTACTTGTATCTGTTTACTCTGACTAAAAATGTAAGTTTGACATTAGAAAATCATATTGACATATAAAAAGAATAATATATAGTTTGTTTAGGATGCATAAGTATTTTAATCTGTAATTGATGCATTTGTTATCTGGAATTGCAGTTATTAATATGTATTTAGTAACACTACCACATTTGTCATGAATTAGCTCTATAGTAGTTTATCTATTTGTTGAAGTATATATGGCTTTGTTTTGAGACTTTAGTAAGTTATATTTAGAATAATAACCATGATTTTATTAGTCGAAGGAAATATTAGCAGACCTATGTTTTAATGTGGTGAGGTCAAACCCTGAAAAGCTTCAACTGTGTAGTGTAACAGCGGGCGTAGTGCTCCACATCCTGCGATACCGTACGGCCTCTGTGGTATCAAGTTCAACAAAGTTAACATGGGGTTACGTTGTTGTATGTAACGTCAGCTCCATCGGGAACAACCGTTTCACACACCCTCCGGCTTACAAGTTTTGTAAAAGATGGCGACCCGAGTCCTTCAAAGAGTGGGCAACGGCCTCAAACAGACGAAAAATGGGCTTCGTGCGCACGGACAGGTCACGGTCGTTGCCAGGTTAGAGTTTTGTGAGTGGTCTTTGCCAGTGCAAGTGTGGAAATTGAGTTTAAAATGTTTTTAGTCTGGCTAGTATGAAGTCCAGCATGCTGGGTGGCTAAGCTAACGAGAGCTATGTTATTAAGACCGTGTACCGTAGGTAGCATTAGCCCACTACTCCAAGCTTGCTAACTTTCTGGTAATGCTAATCGCTACCCTCCCGAATTAGAAAGTTGAGAAACAGCTCGTGGTAACATTTACGCACTTCATAATTTTGTGTGCAGAGCTGACAAGTGCATAAATAATACAAAATCGCAACTGAGTTTCTGTCTGTGCCAAACTGGATTAAACTTCAAGGTCAAAATGCAGTAATAGGACTTGTGATTAATGAGTGACACAGGTGTTCGTGTTCAAAAGCGAGCTGTAGAAGTGTTTACAACTAGAATGTTGCGGTGTGTACTAAAATGTAAGAGCTTTGAATGCAAAGTAATAGTTGTTTGCATCACCCGGCAAACTATTGTAGCGTCCCGCAGGACACAAGGAAGACAACCTTGAGTGCCGACGAATAGTCGCTTTTTTATTAACTCCACACAACCGGTTACTGTTGGCCGTAACCACGCCAAAACAA
>NW_018128079.1:220461-241285 GCF_001952655.1 Monopterus albus
GGTCTGCGTTTTTTTCCCCGACAGAAATGGATGTGCTACTACAAGCATATAGTGACTACGAGCCCATATTTCGTAAAAAAAGCAACACGGGCTGCAGTGGCGAAAGAGAGAGAGTTAGCTTGGGGGAAAATAGCTGCCCGAGTCAATGCGTACGTTTACATTTTAATCATACTGTAGTGTCCCGCAGGACACAAGGAAGACAACCTTGAGTGCCGACGAATAGTCGCTTTTTTATTAACTCCACACAACCGGTTACTGTTGGCCGTAACCACGCCAAAACAACAGCCCAACAACAATAAGAATGAAAAACAGCCTGCTAACACCCTCTGTAGCTCAAATCCCCACACTTCACTCCCTCCCGCTCTCACACCTCTTAACCCCTGAAGCTCCACACCCATCAAGGAACCATAACAATTTAGAACATCATAACATGCCAACTGAAGGATCACTACACTATGAAAGGACTGCTTCGTGATAAACAAGTGTAACCATTTACCGCGTGGTGCTCCCTGGCACCTTTAAATTAAGTTTATTATCAGAAAACTAAATACTGCCCATGTGGGAAGGCTGCTCAGGAGTTTATGAAGACTAGTCTAGGTTTGTGTTGCTGCTCTCGGAGCTGGAGTTTATTTGCAATGAATGAGTTGGATAGTCTGAAAACCTGTGAATAATAGTTTTTCCTTAGTTTGCTGCCGTTATTGACAAGGATGCAGTGCCTCCTAGAGCGTTTTCCACTGACCTCAATCTTACTAAGAAGCTCAAGACAATATTTATATTACACCTCATCACAACTAAGCTCTGTGGACCTAAATGGCATCTAGTACATGCACAGTTAGTTTAACCTCGCAGATACTGGATTTTTGAGGTTGATATTGATAGGGATATTAGAGAATTAAAAAATCTCCAACAGTATATCATATTGGATTACAAGGTTTATGGGGTGCTCTAGACCACGTAAGGAGTGTTAAGCTTTCTTTTAGAAAGTTAGTCAGTGAGTGCAAAATGACTACAAAGAGATACAAAACAAGTACAAATTAACACAGAATGGCTAAAGACATTCAAAACAACCACAAGAAGATACAGACTGACTGCAGAGTTAATCAATCTGTGAGTCTTGCATCAAGAGGTGTAAGAGTAGGGGCCCATTGTCTTATAAACCATCCATGAACCCCATCATAAATAAACACTTCAGAGAAGGACCAACATGCACTAGACTGCTATATTGATCCAGCTAATTTATCAGTCTAGTTCTACAGAAAAAAAACTAAAATATACTAAAGATGCATCATTAACAGAAGAGGAAAGAATGCAAGGGAAAAAGCCACACAGCAACTGTAACTAATCATATGTTGTAGAAATTATAAATAATTTGGTTTTGAACACAGTTGGAATAGATGAAACGTCACCAGCCAGTTTGTTCTAGAGAACTAGACAAAAACTCTCACAGAGCAGGTAGAGTTTGAAAAATCACCACCTCATATCCTGAGAGTATGGACTAGTCATTGAACGGGCCAGAAATGTACTCTAGAGCCAAAGTGCTTTGGAAACTGTGAGTTTGATTACAGTAGATACAGTATAATGCTGCATTTGTCTGTCCTGTTTTCCATTTTTTTTTTTTTTTTTTTTTGTGATGCTGGTTATTTCCAACTTTGTGCTTTGTTTCACCACAGGAGCCTCTCGGCATCCCGTGAAGACAGCTGGCTCAAGTCTCTGTTTGTTAGAAAGGTCGACCCGAGAAAAGATGCCCACTCTCATCTGCTTGCTAAGAAAGAAGACAACAATCTGTACAAAATACAGTGTATGTATTGTTTGTGACTTGGTAGTGCCACAGTGTTACAAGTGTGTGTCTTTAATGCATTAAGATAGACTTTGACATGTATAATATTTTCCGAGATGACATACATATTAAAAAATAAATATTAAATAAATTGGATCAGCTCAGGTTTTATTCTTTTCTTGCAGTTCACAATGTCAAGCCTGAGTGCCTTGATGCTTATAATGAACTCTGGTAAGAAGACTTTATTGAGCTGCCCCGACTGTGCTGGTTTAGTAAGCAGTGCAGATATTTAGAATTTTTACACATTTGCGTGTTGTGTGTGTGCTGCAGTGAGGAAGTCTTGCTTTCCATACACACTGACCCCGAATACCCATGTGAACTTGTGGGCACCTGGAACACATGGTACGGAGAGCAGGATCAGGCAGGTGAGAGCACTTGTGAAACTCTTTGTCGCAGTCTAAACACATGCAGGTGATAAACCTGCTTTTGAATGGCCTTTGATTGATGGGTTGGTAGCCCATTCAGTGAGTGTAAATGAAACAAATTCCCTATTTGAAACAGAAAACTTTGATTATAATGCTCACAGATAAAATAATATTGCTAAAAGGACAAGGTGATTATTGAGTCAACAGAAAATCAATCGATTATGCGAAATATTAAACTGTTCCAGCTCCTCAAGTGTGATGATTTGTTGCTTTTGGCCTTTGAAATGTTGGTTTGACAAAATAAGCAATTTTGACACTTTATAAACTAATTGATTATCTGGGAAACGTCATAAACACCTTAGCTGATAATGAAAGTTATTGTCTTTGCAGTCCTACAAGATATTATAGTTGATTCATGTTTTCTAAAATCATTTGAACCATACAAGAACATCATGAGTTAAGGCAGCTGTTGGCAAAGTTGCATTACTGTATGACAGTAGTTTGTTACTGCCGATGGGAAGTATAATGAAAAACAGAACATTCTTCCAACTGTGCAGTTTCTTCTCTCTTTGACTCTTAAGGGCTTAAACACAGATGTTTCCTACAACTATTACAGTCACCGTCCTCCTCAGTAACACAAACCTACACTTTGACAGTCTTTATATTTTTGTTAATTATAGCTGTGTGACTATTGCACTTTTCCTGGCTGCTTTCCATTTTGCCCTTGTGTTGACATTTGTCTCTTGTCCCTCGCAGTCTGTCTCTCATGACAGAGCTCAGTAACATTGGTAGCCTCAGTAATGAATGGTCATCTGAAAGGCTGCATAAACAAATGCGTACAAATAATGTGCACTGTATTGTGTGGATTTGCTACTGATCGGGTTCAGCTGATACCTTCTTAAGTGTTGTACCAGAGTAAATGCAGGAAGAACTTTTTCATGTTAGCAAATGACAAACTGTGATTGTATTGTAGCAGCCAGTGTTGTCCTGCGATGAGGCATCGTGAGTTCCTCACAGAAATTGACTAGAGATTTGTGTTTGACACACTGTCCTTGTCATGGCAGCTCCAGATCACCGGTGGCCCACAGATAAATAAATAATTAGATTACAGTTGTTAATGTGAGAGAAAATTTTGCCCAAAAAAATACAAACATGCCGAGATATATTTGAGAGCTGCATTATTTTTGGCTCTTCTGCTCCTTCTATTCTAGTTCACCTGTGGAGATATCGGGGAGGATACCCGGCTCTCACTGAAGTCATGAACAAACTCAGGCAGAATAAGGTAACGGGTGCTCGGTTAGTTTAGTTTACTGGCAGCCGGTGACCTGTAGGTGACCGGTTCTGGCAGCGCACCCTTCAAATTAGATCGACATACCCTTTTCCAGTTCCACATGTTCTATATCTGTGGTTTTCCAGCTGTATGTTTGTAATTAAATATTATGGTTCAATTATCTTTAAAGCTTATTTATAGAAATGCAGTTTTATACTATAAATTAGGTAATTGCAGTTTATGGACCCAGTCCTACCTTATACTTCTGGTAAATTTATGTTTAGTCTGCTGAAGTTCATGAAAGTTCATAGAACAGACGACAGAGATCTTTTGCAACCTTAAGGCAAGGCAAGTTTATTTATATAGCACATTCTCATACACAATGGCAATTTAAAGTGCTTAACACAATCCACATAGATAAATAAAACATTACAATGCAAATTTGATAAAACATTAAATATTACTTAAAAGCAACAATTACATAACAGTAAACGTATCAACATGCATGAGTAGATGCCTAGTACTTTGAGTACAGCTGTGGATTCTCACTGTTCTCAGTATACTTGTACCGCTTTGCTTCATTCTTCCCAAGACTAACCTCTGAGTAGTTTACACTAGAGGAGGACGTGCCTTCTTCTAGAAATGTGGAAACATCGGTGTCTGTACAATCAGCTAAACAGCACGATGAAGTCTGTTGGTCAATGGGTAATGGATGAAAAAAGTAAAAATAGAAGCAGATAAATTGCAATATTTAAGTTTCCTATCTCTCTTCTGTTACCACAGCTCTTACTGCACCTTGTCATAGAAGGACATCTGTTGTTATAGCATGATAATGCACTAAAATGGCCTGATCACAACTGATGCACTGCAGCAAGCCTAACAGACGGTGTCTTGTTCTGTCGTGTTTTTAGACCAAAGTTTAATGTTTTCCTGAACGTAGGTAGGAGTTGGTCTGAGCCGGATTACTGATTAACATGTTACTGTTGTTTGTCGTTGCTGTAGATGTTTATGGACTACAGAGACAAGAGGGGGAAGATGCTGCTGTCTCGTAGGAACCAGCTGCTGCTGGAGTTCAGTTTCTGGAATGAACCTGTCTCTCGTCCAGGACCCAACATCTACGAGCTCCGATCGTACCAACTCAGGGTAACACTGCCTCTTACATTTAACAGCTTCCTCCAGCTATGCATAAATACTGTATATATTTTCTCTGATGCTGTAGTGAACAACTTACTGTCCACATCTCTCTCCTCTTCAATTATTTTATTACAGCCAGGGACGATGATCGAGTGGGGAAATTACTGGTAAGGCACCACTCTTCATGTATCTTTCTTCTTTTTTTTGTTCATGTAGTTATCAGAAAGTCACCAAATTAGATTGATTTTAATAAATGCTATGACAAGCCCTTAAACTTTCACTCAGTGTGGTCATTTTAGAGCTGCCAATGTTATGTACAATTTTAAACATTTCCTCACTAGTATTTTGTTGGTTTTACAGATTGTAGCAGATGAATATGAGTCACCGGTACCAGGCTACACAGTCTATGCATGATTCTTAAGCATAACCAGATATACACCATTTATACCACATGATTATAAAGCTCAATCATAATTTACCCTGGATTTAATATATTTGTATATCTAATTAAAATGATATTGACTGATAAATTTGCCTGTTAATAATAATAAATCCAACCATGTTGGGGGAGTTAAAACAATCGGTGAAATTACTGGGTTATCTGTGAATGTCTGTCATTTGAACTTTAAATCCTACAAATTTGTGCTGGTGGCTTAATCAGTAAAACCCTTCAGTAACAAGCTTTTTGTTTTGTTTTCTTATCTCATGTGGTCAACAGGGCGCGTGCTATCGAGATTCGCCAGAAAAACCAGGAGGCAGTGGGAGGCTTTTTCTCACAGATTGGAACCCTGTACCAGGTTCATCACTTATGGGGTGAGCAGGGCTTATAAATGTAATGAACAGAGCTGCACCTTTTAGACAAAACATACACAAAATGTTAAACTCTACATCATAGTATTTCAAATAAATGATTTAAATTACACAAATGTGTATATAATATACCTCCCAGTCTACTGGGTGCATCTGTTTGGTGGCCCCTCGACATTTTCTTCACCTGGTACCTGCTAATGCAAACACAGCAAAATCATTGTCATGTGAAAATGAGATCATGTAAGCGCCTGACTCGAGATCGAAAAACAATTACTGTGTAACTGTTGGGCTAAGAGTGGAGACCGTAGGTGTGATATGTTGATCTGAGTGAAAACTGCATCTAATGATCTAAACAGCGTCTTGTTTTCCAGCTTACAAAGACCTTCAGTCCAGAGAAGACACCAGAAATGCAGCTTGGCAGCGTGAAGGGTGGGACGAGGTTGTTTACTACACAGGTAAGACTTAGTTTTCTGTGCTCTCTTTCTGCTTGTTACCTTTCTGATAATACAATAATTTCAAAGACCAACTTTGAGTGGTATTTTATCATGATGATGATGACAATGTAAAAATGTTACTTGCAAAGTATGTTACTGATGTTGATGTTTTTGTCTGCTGTAATGCAAAACCCTTCCACAGTTGACTTGTTAATAACATCAGCTTGTGTATGTCGCATGTCATCTTGCATACATTTATTTACCTTGTTGTGATAGATGTTGTAATTAAAAACATATTCTTATGTTATCAATGTCATATGCCATATTGCCCAGTACTGCTTTCTGACTTCACTGTCTGCTCACCTCTAACAGACTCTGTGCTTTAACATGCACTTGGTAAGTGACCTGGTGACAGCTGTCCTGTCACTGTGCCTTCAGTTTAAAATCTCTGGCACAAAATCAGAAAGCACCATCTTGTATCTTCGCTGCACTTGAAATAAATAAATAAATAAGCCATGATTCCAGAGTAAGGCCAGGGACTGGGCACAATCTGATGAGTGACTGTGGTGCACATGCATTACAGTATACACTGAACTAGAGATCCAGTAATTTATTAGTGGCAATCAATGTTGAATACATGGATGATTGGTTTGTGCATGAAAAGTAAAAAAAAAAAAGATATTACGTCACCGGCTGTTATGGAATATGATTCCATTACAAAAAGCACAAATTTATGAAATATTCACAAATTTAATATGTAAGGATAAACTCACACAGGATGTCTATTTGTCCAAGTTAATTACAGTGCATGGAAACATTTTTGTTTTTGTTTACTTTTCTCTGTTTTCCTGTGTGCATGGGAACATAATGCATGACACAGAACTCTCTTGCTAAGAATATTGTTTCTTCCTCATTCTGCAGTCCCTCTTATTCAGCACATGGAATCTAGGATAATGATTCCCATGAAGACTTCACCCTTGAAGTAACCACAAACATCTTGGGAAGCCTCTCGACAGTGACTGTCACACCCCTGTTGAGAGTGTAATCGAATACCAGAGTGTGCACTGCCAGGGATGCTTCCTGTTTTCTTTGTTTTCTGAACTCCCTTTTTCTTTGTGGTCCTAGAAAGTTTTATTTCAAATCAGATGGTTAAATTCATTGTCAATGTCGTCATTTACTGGTCCTTTAATAGGCCGTGTGTTTTAAATGGCTTGTCCTGTTTTCATGGTTATCTAAAAATACATTCATCTGCTTGTTGAGATACCAACATTGTTGTGAATCAACAGTTCTAGTGTTGGTCACAGGGGCTAAAATGTCTTTGATAGAACCACAGTTCGAAAGAAAAGTTAACATGACATTTACACTCACCGGCCACTTTATTAGGTACACCTTTATGCGATTCAATGTAACACTTCCACCATAACATCTGCGTTTAAGAAGTTTAAAATGTCTCAGCTTTTGGCGAAATTGTCCAAAATATATAAATTAAATTATATGTTTATTATTGAGGTCGTAGTTAAAGGTGGTGTTGTACTGGACTACATTATATTCAGAGATGTTCCTAATATTCCAGCCCTCTCACATAGGAAGATAAAAATATAGACACCTCTAAATATAATGTACTCCAGTATAACTATGACCTCATTAATAAGCATATAATTGAATTTATACATTTATGATGATTTCACCAAAAACTGAAACATTTTGAGCTTCATAAACACAGATGTTAAGGTGGAGGTATTGTAATGAATTGCATACAATTATACAGGTGTACTTAATAAAGTGCCTTGTTGCACTACAAAGCAAACAGAGGAAACTGCATCCAGTATCTTACAATAAAAACACTGTATCCAGAGCTCACTCTTGACTGTCAGTACAAACCAGATATGCTTATTTAAATATCAGTCATTACAAGGGAAGCTATATTTTATAAAGAGGGTTGTATAATTATAACAATGGACAGTAAAGCTGATTGTCAGAGGAGTAGTACAGCCACAGTCAGACCCTAGAGTAGCTTTATTTCCAGTGAAAGTTCATCCAGTCTTCTAGAGAATGTGACTTTATGTGGCTGAAGCTGACCCACTTATGGTGTGTACCCGTAATTAGTGTCACGATCATCTGGATGAATGAAAGGTTTCAAAAGGACAGTGTTACAAAGATGCACAAGAGGTGAAGTTCACTAACACACCACACAGTGGTCAGAACAGAAAGCTCCAAAGTCTTCTACTTTCTACTGGATACCTGACTATAGTGTCCAGTTGTTGGAGTGATCTTGTGCTGAATCCCCAGTTTTTTTTCTTCATTCATCTCTCTTCTGTTAAACCGACAACATCTTCAGATTATTTGCTAACTTCAACATCATGACTCTTTAGGCTTTTCCAGTTGTGGAGTGGGGACAAGATAATTAGAAAATGTTTTTGATTGTAGCAGGGCTAATCAGTATCTACGGTACAAACTTCTGTCCAGTGCCTGATTTGGCCTATCTCTGTATCAAGCAATGAATGCCAGCCAGGTGACTGTGTGCTCTAACTGAGATTGTTTGCTTTTTGTTGACGGTCAGATCGTAGATACACATAGTAGGCTTATTGACCAAGCCAGGGAGATGTCAGTATTGCATTTGTAACTAAAATGGGATATTCTAAAGAACGAGGAGGAATGTCTCTACATGATAAATGTGAAAGCAACGATTTGTTAAGATTAGTTGTACATATTAAACTTCTAAAGAAAATTTTAAAAATAAAAGTCTTGGACTCCTTTTATTCAATATTGCAGTGATACTAGAAATACATACGTTGCAACCTGAGCTCAAGCAGAAATGATTATCTGATAATCAGATTGACAGAAAAATTTTCATTTTTTTGACAAATCTTTTAAGTAATTTCTAAGAACATAAAATTTTATTTGTACCCTGCAGCTTCTAAATTGCAAATATTGACTAGTAGCCAGGACAACAAGATGGAGGAATTGATGTAGTTAACATCCAAAGTGTACACTTAGTACTGTTTATAGTGATCATATTTTCCTGGACTTAAACATTAGAGTTTAAAATGAATCCGCTTCATTTCCATTTCACACTTGCAGATGTGACGCACTTGGCCAACCAGCGCGTGCGTTAGGGTGGTACTTGTGGTACCTTCAATGAATATCGGAAATCTCAAAACCTCTGAGCGCGAATACTAACCTCTCCCAGAAGAGTGTTTGCAAAAACTGTTTACACATCAATTATTTTGAGGAAACCGCCTTTCTAGGACCCAGAGCCAGTCCTGAAAATATTCGTTTGTGACCCTGGCTTAATAATAGACTAATGTAAGATTGACAACACTGTTGGATTAGTGTTAGGCCTCTTACCTGCACTGTTGCTTTTTTAAAATATGCTACAGGACAGGACAGGTTTTCAGCAGAATTTTAGGGTAATTGCCCTTTAATAATAATAATAATAACACAGTTTTCTACTTATTTTTGCTTACTTTGTGTCTTTCCTTCTGCACCTCTGCACCTCCCTAACACTTTGAAAACCAGAGGTGGAAAGTAGCCTCTGTAGGACTATGGCTCTTGTTACCATTGCTAACTCTGAGAGACGAGACAGTCCAAGTAACTTCAAAACAGTGCTGCTTTATTCCATGAACACAGGTAAAATTAACATTACATGCTCAGGTATCTTGCACCTCCAAACTCAAAACATGAAGCAAATCAATGTGCATGTGTGTATGTCTGTTGATTAAGTGGTGTGTAGCTAAAAACATTCTCACGACCTCTAGTACATGTCGTGACTTAAACATAAGAACATATTATGGCTAAGGCTACAGTTATACACGTCGTAATAATAATATTAAACACCCTGTCTGCTGACAGTCATCAACTCTTCTCTCTAGTTATCCTTGACCAGATGTACCCTGTAGAAACTCATAAGCATGCCTAAGCATTTAACAGTCTAACTAGACATCCTATCTCCACTAAACATTTCTAATACATAAAGTATCTATCCAATTTCTATCTGACTAAAAATACCTAACACCTCTATTGTACTTAGGTACAATTTTGAGTAGTTCCATTTTTTGCTACTTCATATCTACTTCGATTTCACATTTTAGAAACAAACAATATACTTTACGCCACTACATTTATTTGATGACTTTAGTTACTAATATTTTTAAACTGTGGTGTTGCTACTAGTACTTCGCCTCCCCCCGGAGGCGCCTGATCTGGCAAAATCTCAACGAATTGGAGAATAATTCTCTGGTCATATGAACGGGGACTTGGGTCTCTAGAAGACAGAATTTCCGAGCCTGGGATGTTTACCTGAAGGCAGCGCGAGAACACGTGTTAGAGCCTTCTGGAAACCGACTCCCCTTTCGATAGGGTTCGAGCAGTGCGGACTCTTTACCGGCGATACTTTTTATTTTTTCTTCGCTGGGTGTGCAGCTTCGTCATGGCTGTGAAAGCTCTAAACCCAAAAGCAGAAGTAGCCAGGGCCCAGGCCGCTTTGGCCGTTAATATCAGTGCCGCCCGGGGGCTTCAAGATGTGTTGAGAAGTAACCTGGGACCGAAGGGGACCATGAAAATGTGAGTGCAGCCGGAGCCCTTTGTGCAGCACGCGTGCTATGCTAACTCACCAGTATGCTAGCAGCTACCGTTAGCTTTAACTCACTAGTATAGAGTTCGCGCGGGTAGCATTATAGTCATTCTGTCACCACTTAATTCTGACTGTTTATGAGCATTAGAAAGATTCTCCAGGGTACTGTTTTAGAGCCCTCTGTCACGTAAATCACAGTCTCAGTCAGCTGAGGCCTTCAGTCGCTAAGCGGATAACGGACACACTGGCGCACGTTGCCCTGCCCAGTCATTGTCATGATCTTTTTGACAACCACAAAGCTAACGCTAGCATTAGCTGGTTAGCAGACTGTGCAAACACCGAGATCGTTTGATTCATTCGAGGTTAGCACTCAGAATCATTTAGTTAACATGGATTTAACGTTAAACAGTCGAATAGTGGGACTACAGAGCAAATAAATGAGTCGATAACCGGTGACGAGTTGATGTTGGGTATTGATCAGCGTCAGGAGGATTATTTCAGGAAGTTCAGACAGGTTAACAGTTAGTGAGCAAAGTACATTAAGGTTTGTGCACCGGACGTAGCTGACTGAAAACTTGACTAATAGCTCACCAGGAGTGTATTACCCTGAAAGAGGTGAACATGTTAACATTAGCCCTTCCGTGCTTGTTTGGATCCACAGGCTGGTGTCTGGTGCAGGAGACATAAAGCTGACCAAAGATGGCAACGTCTTGTTACACGAAATGGTAAGGAGGTGCTGACTGTGATATTTTCTGTCTGGCTGTCTTGTCCATTGTTGCTGAAGGGTGACCACACCCCTAAGGTATATGTGTGTGAATGCATCTAAATATGCAGATACCCAATGCAGTATGAGCAGAGCTTCACATATGTTCATTGTCTGTAGTTATGTCTCCTGTGGATCACATCCAGCTGTAGAGAAAGATCCTCTTATGATGTGGTTGGAGGAAAAAATTGGTTTTCATAAAGCTTGAAAGCTGAAAGGTTTTAAGAACATCTTCAGCAGGTAGAGTTGGCTCAGTTGAAAGCTCCAGAAAAAGCTAGTAAATAGACTTTGAGTTAAATTTGACTTTTACAGAACTTGTCCTTTGAAATGAAGCTAGTCAATCAGCAGAAAATTAATAAATAGTTCTGATAATTGTTTCAGTCATTTTTCAAGCAAACGTGATGGAAGCAATGCTGCCCATCTTAAGTTTCCAGAATCTCATATGGCAGAATTTTTGTGTCTGTTTAACATTAATGATTGTAATGATTGTAAATTTGAATGCCTTACCAGGGTCTGGGACTCTGGGCTCTGTGAATTTGTGATTGACATATTCTAGTTTTGACCAGTCCAAAAAAAAAAATCTGATTTTATTTAAAATTAGTCACAGCCTTGTTGTCCTGTTATTGACTGTGAAGGTGTTTTACATAACCACAGTCGTGGCTCACTTCTGATGTTGCATGTTTGTTTTCTTGCAGCAAATTCAGCACCCAACGGCGTCACTTATTGCAAAGGTTGCCACGGCACAGGATGACATCACAGGAGATGGTACCACCTCCAACGTCCTCATCATTGGTGAACTGCTGAAGCAGGCCGACCTCTATGTGTCAGAGGTAAGAGAGGTTTAAAACCTGTCAAGTCCCAGTCCCTGTCTGGCTGGCCACTTGGAACACACACCAGTACTGTTCATGAGAAGTTAGTTTTTATCAGTGTAATTTTTCTTATATTCAATTTGAAAAATGAATTTTTTCAGAATTCATGTCAATATTCAGCAATGAAACAGAATTCTTCTATAAAGTGACTTTTGTGTTCAGGGACTTCATCCAAGAATCATTACTGAGGGTTTTGAGGCTGCAAAAGAGAAAGCTTTGGCAGTTCTGGAGGAAGTGAAGGTGACTCGGGAAATGGACAGAGAGACACTCATCAATGTTGCACGCACCTCTCTCAGGACCAAGGTCCACACAGAGTTGGCAGACCTGTTAACTGAGGTGAGACATGAGGGAGTGGAGCTCAGCATCTGTCACTATTTGACCAACTGCACCAAATGCAGATCATTTGTCTTGGTTGTTGTTACTCTTAGTTTATTACTTTAATAAGCTGTAGTCATAAACTGCCACAGTTCAAAGTGCTTAGTCAAATACAGGGTGGTCATTTTCTTTGTGAAACCGTTACAAGCATGTTTAGTACTTTGTGAATGATCAAAATGATATTTCCATCAGAAATGAGACTTTTTGCTCTAAATTGAACCTCTACATCTGTGCATATATGTCAGCTGATGCTGGTTGCTGGTAGTACTTTTCTTATTGCAGTGGTTTGATGATTAAATTCTGTTGTTAATGGTTGTTAGTGGTGGTGACTGGTTTGTTTGTCTGCAGGCTGTAGTAGATGCTGTGCTGGCTATTGCTAAACCCAATGAACCCATTGACTTGTACATGGTGGAGATCATGGAGATGAAGCATAAGACTGACTGCGATACACAGTGAGTGTTGAGACAGACATGGAGCCACAGGTGACTCATCATGTTAACTGCGACTGTGCAGGGGTCCCAGACATGTAAGAGTAACTGTTTTTGTTTGTTTGTTTATTTAAAATATTCTCAGGCTAATCAGAGGTTTGGTGTTGGACCACGGTGCCCGACACCCAGACATGAAGAAGAGGGTTGAGGATGCTTATGTGCTGACCTGCAACGTGTCTTTGGAGTATGAAAAGACAGAGGTCAACTCTGGCTTTTTCTACAAGAGCGCTGGGGACAGGGAGAAGCTTGTGGCAGCAGAAAGGAAGTTCATTGAAGATCGTGTGCAAAAGATCATCGCCTTGAAGAACAAAGTCTGCCCTAATGGGGAGAAGGGTTTTGTAGTCATTAACCAGAAGGTATGCTTGATGCTAGCATTTTAACTGTGCAGCATTGCAGTGTAGTTACTGGCCTCTGTACTGGGAGTAGTTCATACAGTAGTGCCTTTACAGAGTTAAATTCAAAATGCGCTTTTAAAAAACAAGTAATATAAAGTTGACAACAGTATCACACACGCTTTAAACTTGTTGACACAGTGGTGTCCACTAGGCCAGGCTTTCTCCAAATCAGCTTTTTAAAACTGTCTGGCTTTAATAGTTCATACAATACAATATACATTAGTTCAATAAAAGTAAATCCAAATGTCTGATGTAGAAAAGCTGTTTTAAATTATTTTCACCAAGTTATAGGTTCAGTCACATATCATTTTAGTTTCTTATAACCACTAAGTATTTTTACATTTCGCAGCATGTGAAAGTAAAAGAATTGAGTGCACAGCGAACACCCAAGGGTGCTGCCGTGGCTCCCCCTGGTCTCTTTAATCTGTGCTACATTAAATCTGATTTGTACCTCTGCATTAGGAGAGCCCATTCCTCTCCTACATGTATTCATCAGATCAGAATAAACCTGTCCCGACTGACAGTGACACAAATACACAGTTAATTGTTTCTTGAATTGATCAATTGTAGATGGAAGTTTGATCTCTTTAGTATTTTGTCCCTTTGGTTTTTGTAGGGTATTGACCCATTCTCCCTGGATGCCCTAGCCAAGGAAGGCATTGTCGCTCTGCGCAGGGCAAAGAGGAGGAACATGGAAAGGTATTAAACCTGTTTTCTGCTTCAGTGAAAAGTGGCTGTTTCTTTATAATGGAAGTGTCATATTTGTTATTTTTTTATTGGGGTGAACACCTGTGTAAAAACAGAAGTAAATTATTTAGGAAATGTTGAAAATATCTAAGAAATAAATGTATTAGAAATTGGCTGTGTTATACAGTTTTTTGTAACGACACCATCAGCTATGTCTTATTACTGTCACTATGACACTGTAGGAAACTATCCCAGTGCTGCTCCTTCATGAAGTTTTATTTTGTTCAGCCACAAGAGGGCCATTCTGACAGAGGCAGTGCAGCCACAGCAGGCTAAAGAACCAGGCTCAGTTGACCTTCGGAGCTGGGCCCAGTTCATGGTTCATTAGTTACATTCTGCACACATTGAGGAATTTTCAGCATTTTTTTTTTTAAGTGTAAAGTTTGTCCGATATTTTAAATGATGCTTAACTAAGACAAGAAATCCAGTGATGCAGTATCACATCAAAGAAATGAATTATACAATGTGCCGTTTCTTCGGCAGACTCTCACTTGCTTGTGGTGGCATTGCCATGAATTCAGTCGATGATCTCACACCCGAGTGCCTGGGACACGCTGGGCTGGTTTATGAACACACACTGGTGAGTTTTTATCAAGGCAAATGTGAGATTAATACATAGACTTCTTATTTTATGTGCAGTCTGTGCATCTGTTTTATCTATGTCTGTTATTGAGTCAGAGTTGTTAACTGTCCCTGATTGTGTCTTCAGGGAGAAGAAAAATACACGTTCATTGAGAATTGTGGGAACCCTCGCTCAGTGACTCTGCTGGTGAAGGGACCCAACAAACACACCCTCACACAGATCAAAGATGCTGTAAGGGATGGCCTGCGGGCTGTCAAGAACGCCATAGAAGACGGTGAAGACACTAATGAACCTAAAAGTTTACTTCTGCCATTTAAATTAGCTTGGTTAGTTTTATGGAACTATGAGTTACAAGTTGAGTTTTGAATTGTTTTGGTGGAGTTCAGCATTGGCTTAACATTTTGCAGCTAATGTTATTTAGACAAGAAATGTCAGTTTTCTTGTTCTTATTCTGAAGGTAGGTTTCCTTTTCAGACTATTGTCCATATGTTTACATAGGTAAACCACATGTTAAAGGTCTTTGGATAACCAGAATTATCAAGTATCACAGTTTGTACTTTTGGACACACCAGCTCCACTTATGTCTCTCCATTCTTCTTAGCTTGATTTCTGATTGTATCTGACAGTAAGGTCAGTTTATCTGTTCTTTGGTAAAGTGCAGCTGGTCTCGTTTGCACAGTGAACACCCAGGGATGCTAACGTTGTTCTCCCTGGTTTCCCGTGTCTGCTACAGTGACTCTGATCTTGACCCCTGTGTTAGTTTTGTTCTCTTCTACATGTAAGCAACTGGTCAGACCAAAGTCCCCAAAGTGTCTTTGACCTATGATTGATTTTGTTGTAAATGTACTGCCTTTTTGGCCTGAGGTAATTATATATGTTTTCTGAGTAGCCTTTTTTCTCTTTGTCTCTTTAGGTAGTGTTCTACCTGGTGCAGGTGCATTTGAGGTGGCCGTGGCAGACGCTCTGATAAAACATAAGCCCAGTGTGAAAGGCAGAGCCCAGCTGGGAGTCCAAGCATTTGCAGATGCTCTCTTAATCATCCCTAAGGTGTGAGATTTTACTTTTCCCTCCAGGCTTCTAGTGTTTCTTGACCTGTTGTAGAAAACTCTTGCTTCTGTATTGCAACATTGTCATCTCATGTCCTCTTCCCTGATGTCATACAGTTAGACAAGGTTGGTTTCTGTTGACATTTATACTGTATGAACCTCTTTATTATAATTATGTATCTTCACTCAGGTTTTGGCCCAGAACTCTGGCTATGACCAACAGGAGACCCTGCTAAAGCTGCAGACAGAGTACAAAGAGTCTGGTCAGCTTGTTGGAGTAGACCTCAGCACAGGTCAGAACCACAGCACACCCTTAATTAAGAATCTGTGGAGATTGTCTTTGTTTCAAGATGTCCCAAAAACGTCACTCTTTCAAAATCAGTAATGTGAGACAATGCACTGGAGACTTTTTAACACAGCATTAAATACATACTGTTACACAGATGTCAGATTAGCAAAAGGCTGAGCTATTGAAAATCACAACTGGTGGAGAGTAAAAATGTTCATAAAGGATGCCCCTCCCCTTAAATATCATTAACACACTATATGAGGCTAGTGTGTCCATTATTCTGCTCCAGCACTTTTATTTTAAATATCTATTTTTTCCCTTTTTTAATATGCTGTGTTTCAGGGGAACCTATGGTAGCAGGAGAAGCAGGAGTGTGGGACAATTACAGTGTCAAGAAACAACTTCTCCATTCATGGTGAGGTTAAGCATTTCTAAATTATACAAGAACTGGGAATATTTAACATGGTCTTGATGCAGTGTCTCCCCATCGATCTCTAACACGAGTCTGTATTTCTTTACAGCACGGTGATTGCCACCAACATTTTATTGGTAGATGAGATAATGAGAGCTGGAATGTCTTCTCTCAAAGGTTAAAGGTCAGCTGAGGAAGCTGCAGCGGTTGTCATGCTCACAAGGATAGCCATTTTCCAGATGGTTCAGTCAACACGTTATTGCTCTCGGCACTCGGTCTGATGGACAGCCTGCTTTTAACACCACAGAATCCATCACAGCGTCTGTCAGAAACCATTGTTTTGCTAGTCATGGTTTTTTTTTCCATGCATTTGTCAATGCGCCCCCTTCTGATTAGTTTATTTATGAGATTTTGTTAAAAGCACCGACCTCTGACACTCACTTTTGTTTCTACCATTAAAGGTTTTCTTGGCTATTGAAAAGTTGGTTTTGTTTTTTTGTGAAGTCAGTGGATATAAAAAACAACAACCTTAAAATACAAGAAAAAAAAAATGTAAACACTTTTCCGAGCCTTTTCTGCTTGGAAGAGTACATGAACATTCTGAACTACATCTGGACAAAGCTACATAGACACTAATGCACAATTAGTAGTGGCATGTAACCCAAGTATATTTATGGTACAATGTTTTTGGTACTTAAGTATTTCCATTTTATACTTAAAATGTAAAAGGTACCTGCTGTAGTTTAGTGACTTGAACTTATAAAAAGTAGTGTAAACAGTCTAGCTGAATAATTAAGCTTGAAAAGCTTTTCTGATGCATGAGTAAAAAAAACAAACAATTTATAATTCTAATCATTTGAATATTTCTCTGGTGGCACACTAGTAAAGCGTAAGATTCTCATTCTCAAAGTAAAACTGATTTTACTGATTGCATTTAAGTGTTTCAGTGTAAATATACTTCGTTTTTTTTCTTATAGCATTGATTTTGCATAGATAATGCAACAAAACAAGAAGCAGTTTTATTCGCTTTAATTTAGTACAACTTCTTGTCATTTCGTACAACAGTTAAGCTATACGGCTCATTCTGAAGATAAATACGACCGATACGAAAAAATTGCCGCCGCCTTGAAGTTTTCTGTATAACAGGAACCCTATATGTTTTCACACGGAACCATTTTGTCGTAGAACCTATTTCCGTTGCGACTCTGAATTTTGTCTGACAGCCATATTGACTTAAAGTTTGATAAGACATGCTGCGAGTTGACTCTTAAACATTTGTGTATTATTTAAATGCGTTATGACGAATTGTTTGCTTTAAAAAAAAAAAAGCTTGTCAAAAAATGAGCGTTAAAATAGCGTTCTGTGTTTCTGCTCTGCTTTTAGTCGCAGTGACAGGTAAGAATTTATTTCTGCACAAGTGTTTAAGTTGTGTTAACATTTAACTAGTGAACATGATCCAGACAAGTTTCCCACTGACACACAGTAGCAGAGGAGGTGCTGAACATACCAGGAGGAAAGATGTTAATGGGCACCAATGCAGCTGATGGGAGAGATGGAGAGTCCCCCACTAAGGAGGTCGAAGTGGGTCCTTTTAAAATAGACAAATATCCTGTTACGAATGCAGATTTCAGGTAATATAACTTTGAAACTTGGCGTTAAGGTGGAGAGTAAGTTAAAAGTAATTTAATAAAGCCACTGACCTATCCTTCATTCGTCACAGAGATTTTGTGAGAGCGCAGAAATACAAAACTGAGGCTGAGACGTTTGGTTGGAGTTTTGTGTTTAAAGACTTTGTGGCTGAAGAGCTGAAGAGCAAAGTCACCCAGAGAATTGAGGTACCAGAATAATTTATGATACAGAGCAGAATGAAAGTATCTGAACAGCTCTACACATTCAGTTTGAAACAAAATACCGCAGCAAAGTGCCAAGTGTAAACTTTAATTTGAGTAGGTTTATATCAGGTATGTAGGATTATGTGTTTTTCTCCATTAAAAATTGAATAAAGATAAACTGATCATTTGTTGTAGTCTTAGGACAATAATTGAGAGCATTTGGCTGTTGCTAGCTATTACTGGTGAGGTTGCCTTATGAATAACTTCCACTCGCTGTTTCCCATCCAGTCTGCTCCATGGTGGTTGCCTATTGAACGGGTGTTTTGGAGACAGGTGAGGTCCAATATTTTGCCAGAGATTTCTGTTTTTGTCCTATCATTTTCTGTCATCTTTCACCATGCCTCCATTGCCCACCTTTCACTCCTCTGGTTCTCCACTGTTCAGCCTGCAGGACCTGATTCAGGCATTCGGGAGCGCCTGGACTTCCCGGTAGTTCAGGTGAGCTGGAATGATGCTCAGGCTTTTTGCCAGTGGAAGAACAAGAGACTGCCTACAGAGGAGGAGTGGGAGTGGGCTGCACGTGGGGGGCTGCAAGGTGCACAGTTTATTCAGTTAAAAACCTTAGAATATACAGTATGTGCCACAGTTAGAGGTTTTGTTTATATGCTCTGACTTAGTCTGTACTGTCTTTTGTGGTGATGCTACTGGTTAGTCCGCTCTATGAAGGGAGCACTTCATCAAGATCTTTTTTTCTTTGTTTGCACTCTGTGAAGAGTTGAATTTGCTCAGTTTTGTTAGTGTTTCAGATACAGTACACGTGAGACGTCAAAGAAGAAATAGAAAGCATGGAAACTAGTTTCCATGGCCACCTTGCTCAGTAATTGGTGTATATAATTTCACTGTTTGCTGGCCTCTTAACTTTTCTTGCCTTGTGTGTTTCAGGTCGGACTTATCCATGGGGAAACAAGTTCCAGGTCAATAGAACCAACCTGTGGCAGGTCAGCCTACTGTAGTAATGCATTAGCACTGTATAGTTTTCATAGGATGCTCCAACTAGGGATTTATGGGTTCATTTAATTACTCACACTCATGGTAGATTTTTAGGGATGTCTGCAGGTAATGATACTACTGTCTTAGGCTAAATATGCAAATTTGGGTGATAAACTGATTAAGCTTTGTAAGACCTACCTATTTAAAGGTTAAAGTATTGCTGTATTTAAATAGAGCATGACAGTAAAAAGTTTTTTTTATTTTGTTTTCCTGTATGTTGTAGGGATCCTTTCCAGACGAAGACACTGCAGAGGATGGATACCACGGTCTCTCTCCTGTCACAGCATTTCCTCCTCAGAACAGTTATGGTAAATGTCACTTAAGTCTTTAAAAAGATATAAGATTAGTGGTACAATGTAACAAAAATGTCTTGAGCTGAAAGCTATAGACAGAACAAATGTTTGCATTCAATTCATTCTCTCATATCTCTCTCTGGTCAATAAAGAAAAACCCATATGACTGTGTATTCTTGCTGTGTGCTTTTCGGGTTTATAAGAACAATGTTGATTCCTTCTGCAGGACTGTATGATATGATGGGAAACACATGGGAATGGACATCCACACCCTTTCACGGAGCACAGCCAATGTATGTGCTGCGTGGTGCCTCCTGGATCGACACAGTGGATGGTTCAGCCAATCATAAGGCTCGAGTCACGACAAGGTGAGTTATTTCAGACTCTGAACCCACACAGCAACTGTACACCAGTCCCGACTGACTGATAGCTATGATTTGTGTGTCTTGCAGGATGGGCAACACTCCTGACTCTGCCTCTGATAACCTGGGATTCAGGTGTGCTGCCAGTGGGCATGAACATGGGAAGAAAAAAGACAAAACAGAACTGTAGCAACAAACAGGGAGTCAAAAATATTAAGTGAAGAACATGTTCATTTGAGCCAACTGTAACTGAGGTGGAATTAATGTATCTAATGACAGTTTACATTGAAAAAAGCCAGGGACCAATGAAAGATTAATGAACACTATATTAACAAATGATGATGGTGACAGGAAGCTCTGAGTGTAAAAACAAACAGTTTCTCCTGTGGAGAACTTAGATTTTTAAATGAATTTGATGAGGATTAAATGAGCTTTCTAATACATAAAATTAAAAAAAAACTTTCCAAGAAAAGTTCTCAGTTCAAATGTCTCCATGACTTACTGAATGAAAAAAAGTAGGACACTCTGTCAGCACTGGTGGTTGCTGTGTTAACTCTTTTTATGTGGCCAGAGAGTAAAGTGGTCCACTGGTTTAGTCACAACCTTCTCTAATTCTGCCTTTGTCTTTCTGTTTACTTTCCCATCTCGAGGTCCAGTGGATCCTGTCCAGGATCCACTGGACCACAGGATCTCGTCTCTGCTTTTTGCAGACGACGTTGTCCTGTTGGCCCCATCAAACCAGGACCTCCAGCGTGCACTGGGGCGGTTTGCAGCCGAGTGTGAAGCGGCTGGGGTGAGAATCAGCACCTCCAAATCCGAGGCCATGGTTCTCAGTTGGAAAAGGGTGGCTTGTTCCCTTCAGGTTGGTGGAGAGTTCCTGCCTCAAGTGGAGGAGTT
>NW_018128079.1:241682-242371 GCF_001952655.1 Monopterus albus
ATTCCCCCGGAGGAGCTGGAGGAAGTGTCTGGAGAGAGGGAGGTCTGGGCATCTTTGCTTAGACTGCTGCCCCCGCGACCCGGCCCCGGATAAGCGGAGGAAAATGGACAGATGGATGGAGGTCCAGTGGAGTGGTTGTTTGAACTGACATTGAATGGTACACCTACAAAGTTTTAATTCACAAGTCATTGTTTAAATCCAAGCTTTATTTTCTGCACTTAAGAAATGATAAAGTACTTTTGGCCTGACCACATTAGCAGTTGAATGAAATTTGTTGTTAGTGTTAACCAATAGCAGAGACCAGTAAAAGCTCTAAATGTGTGCCGATCGAACGGATGGCATATGACTTTGGTACAGCAGGTTAGAGTTCAAGCTTTGTGTGCATGTCTGTGGGACTGCAATAAATGTCAGCTCTTACCAACACTTCGGCTTTTTCAGCCTTTCCTGATGTAAACAGTTCTAATTCAGTGTCTGTTTTATTTGTCGTTGCTGCGCATCTCTAAAGGATCAGCAGTGCCAAGACTGAGTTATGCTTTTTTCTTTTCAAGCATTACACTCAGAATATACTTCAACCCCCCAGGGACTACAGTATATCCAGAGATACAGTGGGTGGAGAGAGAGGTTCACTGACTGTACTGCACTCCAAAGAGACTGGAGAATAATGAAAGTGAACTCAAATTGAACCAAAG
>NW_018128079.1:243413-256031 GCF_001952655.1 Monopterus albus
TTGAGAGAAGGACGGAGGGTGAAGTGGTGACAGGGTTTAGAGAAGGACGGAGGGTGAAGTGGTGACAGGGTTTAGAGAAGGACGGAGGGTGAAGTGGTGACTTACTGACCATGAGGTTGGTTGGTTTGTTTGTTGTAGAGCTTTTGCATTTAGATTTTAATGTGCAGCCTTCTGTCACAAACACAGCCATTAAGCAGTCACAATGCTTTTATTGTGGACTTGATCTCAAAATAGCGCCTGGTCTGACTGCAGGATCCAGACGAACCTATGGAAAAGGCCTTGTCTTTGTCTGCCTGTACGGAGATGAATGGTTCATGTCAACCAGATGATTAGTTTGCACTATTAAATTGTCAAAAAGGAAGGATTTTTCCCTAATAGTGCCTTTTCGTGAAGAATTATGGAATTCAGAGTTGTTTGCAACGGCTGGGGAACTTGCGGGCATTGCAGGGGCGAGGGCGAAGGTCAGGCAGAGTTCTCAGCGCTGCATACAGTTGTGGCACAGAAGTCAGAGAGGATGTAGGGACAAATGTGGATCTATTTCCTGTAGCATGGGAGGCTTAATCTCAACATTGCACTATATAATGCAAAATGCATAAAATTCACATGCAAATGCCCAAGAGGTGCTCCCAAAACATCACTGACTCAAAGCCAACCATATGAAACAGGTCAATAGCTTATTTTCCATGACACAAATCAAACTTAAGTGGTACCTAAAATAACTTTTATCTCATTGCTTTGCTTCACTGATGCAGAATTGCAAGTGCACAAAACATGGCCAGCAGCACCTCTTCCAACACTGATCTCTGTCCCTGCATGTCAAGGCTTCCCTGCATCATCAGAGACACCCCCTTCCATTCTGCTCAACCTCTATTCTAGTGCCACCGTTTTGTGTTAAATGTTAACAACTTGGCCCGATCCATTTAATCGCCGACAACAAATCTGTGTTGACTCTAACACTCGCCTCCTTTGTGCCCATTGTGCGCCTGCCCTCACTTGAAGATTTATGTATTTTTGATATTAAATTCCTTCTGTCATCAAGACTGCTCTCTTGTTGACTTTTCTTGACCTGTTGACCCTGTTCCCCAAACTTTCCCATATTTAACGCGGGACCCGCAGCCTGCCCTCCCCAACTTCTTCTGCTCTACCACAGCTGAATGTTCTGTGGTTCCTTTTGTTGGCATGTGCTGTTTGCACTGTTCTTGAACTTCAGTGCGCTGCCCTGTCCCCATCCTGTACTTTGAACCCTGCACAACAATCTTCTTGTGGAAATGGCTTTTTATTGTTCACCAGCCATATATGGAGTCATTAAACTATTGCAGACTCCTTAATTTGTGGCAGAGGAATGGGTTGATCATAATGTAGCCATGTGATGAATTATTATGAAGTGCCTTAATGTTCCCTGAGCTTTGGCTTACAATCGCCACTTGATTTCTGCGCTTCAGTCTCATTCTGCCAACTGCATTCACCCACCACTGATGCAGAATGACAGATTCCTACATACCTTGGCCATATATGACATCCATGTCATCTATACAAGCTTCCCTCTGGCTGCCCAGCTTGCTAATTAGTTAAACAAACGCTAATACTAATGATCCCACTGGCCTGGCAAGCATTGGGGTTTTTGTTTGCAGACTTTGCCCCAGCTTCTCCTGCTGGAAACTTGGCCCCGCTGACCTGAGCTGGATGTATTTCAACATTTTTCAATTATACACTGAACAATGTATTTGAATACAGTGCACCTGAAGATTTGAGTAAATCAACTCCAGAACCTGAGGCAGATGACCCAAAATGCTGTGGGCTCTCACTACAAACCTCCAGACAATTCAGGTGGTGAGTAAATTGTTCAGACCATTGTGAAATGTTGCATTAAATTCTTATTGCTGTGAAGAGCTTCTCAAAGTGAAATTTAACTTCAGTTAGTATTGCTTAAATGTGGAACCTTTTTACAAGAGTGCTTGACAGCTGCAGAGTAGCTTATGTTACTGTTAGACCAAATATGCATGGCCTGTTTTCATAAAATGAGGGTAAACAAAAATGGGACTTGTTAAACCAAAACTTTTTCCATTTCCCCCTTAGACAATCCTTAACCAGATGTCATTCTGTGGCCGGACCAGCAGCAGCATTCTTGTGGACATACATAAAGAAAGGCTAGTTTGTTTATAAATAAACCATTTATTATTGCAATCAAAGCTTTACAACTTTTTTTTTCTTCCTTTTGCAGGCTCTCCATCCCAGCTCATCCAGCTTCTGAAGTTTTGGGTAAGATGGGAAATTCCTACTGGTGGAGTCATCAACGTAGAGAACCACAGCTGTGAAGACCTCTCGTAGTGTGACTGGAAGAGTCCTCACATCTGTGGTTCTCTACCTTGACCCCACCAGCAGGGATTTCCCATCTTATTCCAAACCTTCACCAGAAAAACAAAATGAGGGTGCTCCATGTGGGAGATTGTTGTAATGGCCCTGTGTTCAACATTCATTCTTGTCAGGGCTTTTTTTTTTTTGTTGTTGTTTTCTTCAATAAAGCTATTACAACTTAAACTGCTTCAGGTCTTGGTTCTTCACAGTAACATTAGCACCATGAAAAAAGAGGGTTCTGTGTGGGAGAAAGTGTGTTTAATTTTACAGGCCCCAAACACTTAACATTCTTATTAAATACAAATCATCTCATTCGGGAAGTCTTCTTCCGCCAGAGCTGTGGAAAATAGTTCTTTACAGAAGAATATGTACATTTGAAGCTTTAAATGACTGAAAAGTTGCTACTATAAAATTCAATAATAGACCAATCAGGCATAACATATTTAAGAAGCTCACATAGTAGTCCAGTTCATCTAGGACCTCAATGAACATGGTATGTGATTGGTGTATGGTTAAAAATGACTGCATAACAGGATGTACAGTCAGGTTTCTTTGCAGCATCAAGGAACCTGTGACAGTTAAGACAAAAGCACAACAAGAAAGTTTCATTATCCTACAGTGACTGAAACTGTTACACTACAGTTCATTCTGACCCTGTGTACAAACGCTAATATGCACAGCTTTAAAGTCTTAAAACACCTTATATTAAACTAGGAAGTTTTAGTGGAAAAGATGGGAACAAAGAATGAAATGTTATATACAATTACACTGTGCTCCATGTTAGTTTTGAGAATTTCCATTACAATTCATATCAAAGTTACTCGAACACTTTTTAAATTAGTCAGGAACAACTGATAGGTTCAGGCTGACCTGAACCTATCAGTGCTAGTATAGCACTCTCACTTGAACCACCACATTTTTAGAATGTTTCTCACCTGATCAACTTGCAGTTGATGTCCATATGTAGGAGTGACAGGGGCCTGGAACGCTGTCGGTCTTCCTCACAACATGCCCGAGGCTATTTAAGCTCTGCAAGTCCCATATTCTTCTCCTTGGTTCTGTGGCCTATTGAAAGATACATGGGGGGAGTTAGTCCTATGTCCTAGTTATAACAATGACTCTGATCACAGAAAGACAGAAACCTGTACAAACTAACACATTTCATAAAAATCAAACATGCAGGAAAAGTCAACAGCTCTTACTAAATGCACATCTTTCACAAATAAGATTCATTAAAGGGCTATTGCATTCTTTATTCAGGTTTCTCACTATATGATGCACTTTGAGGCTAAACAGGAGTTTGAATGACAACTGTTTTCTCTAATCGATTCACATTTCTTGCACATCTAAGCCTCTCCTCCCATACTCCCCTGATCTTTCCTTAATGTTCCCAGCCTATACTTACTAGTCACATTAATGAAGTAACAGCATCGAACTGGAAAAAGCACTGTACATAAGTGTAATTGAGGCATCTGTACTTATTTCTAGTTTCTGCTTCTTCACATCTTACCATACCTTTTTACTCCACTAGATTTATTAGATATTTGAGTTTATAGTTTCTTTTCAGAATTAGATTAATAAAAAGGAAATACAGCAGAAGCCTAATCATAAGACTTCAGTCATCTCTGGTGACAAATTTACAAGCTACTCACTATAAATTCAAACTAAGTTAAATTTATCCCTACCTTTACCAGCTACAACATTAAAATGATGAACAATAATGAACCAGAAATTCTAATCAAATATACATCAATGTGAAATGTATTCCATTATGATTCTGCACAGTGACTACTTTTACTTTTGGTCATTTAGGTATATTTCGCTGCTAATGCCTTTGCACTATTATTTAAGCAACATGTTGAATGTAGCACTCTTACCTGTAACAGGACATCTCGGTAAAAAGACGCCGACCGGTTCAGACCTCACCTGGCCTTCATCAGGGCGGAAACATACAGGTGCAAACAATTTGTTAGGTTTCCGTGCTGATGAAGACTTGGTGAGGTCCAAACCGGCCTGCGTTTTTTACTGAGCTGCACGATTAATATCAAAGATAAAAGACCTTTACATTAATGGAGCATGTAAAACCAGAGTACGGGACGGCTAACGTTGCCCCTGAAATTTTTCTTGCCAGCTACGTTTGCTAACATCCTACATTAGCATTCGGCTAACGCTAGATAAAATATCCCACCTGGAATAGAAAACATACATTTGGACAACTGTGTTAACATCGAAGCACCTGCGCGCTGCCTACATACAGAACGCAATACAATAAAATGTTTCCTGTGATTTTCTAAGGCGACCCACCTGAGTAGAACAGCTCGTCCATCTTGAATCTCCACTGCAAACCAAACTTACAGATCAGCCACCGGAAACTAATTTGAAGAACCCAGCTACGACCTGACTGGACAATTTCACTCTGCTTTGTGATTGGACTGTCATTGTCCAATCAGATTCAGGTGTGATTCACACTAAACCTCTACTCCTAAATTGAGTTGTGCCTTGCATCAAACCAAGCACCCCCTTTTCCTTGCTAAGTTGCGTTAACCAATACCAGAAGCCAGTAAAAGATGTAGATGTGTGTCTATCCAGCTGCTGGATAGATCGGTGGTTAACACTACTGACTGTGATACAGTAGGTTGGGGTTCAATTCCCTGTCAGAGCGTGGCCAGCCATGAGTCTGTCAGCAAGGCCCTTAATGCTATCTGCTTAGTGAGGACATCATAAAAGCTACAGCTGGGGGACATTGAAGTCAACTGTTTTTTTTTTTGTTTTTTTTTATTAACGTTAGTAGTGAAAGAAACCTGTTGCCAGCTTGGTCTTTTCAACACTTCCCAAAGGACCCTAAGCTGGCCACATCCTGACAGGGAACTGAACCCCAACCTGTCATACCACAGTCAGCATTGTTAACCACTGAGCCATCCACCTGCTACACAGAAACCTCTTTGGAACTTTTACTGGCTTCTGGTATTGCACAAGATTCTAAATCACACTCACGATCTCTCATGCCTTGACAGAGTATCGAACCCCGAGCTGCCAGACCAAAGTCAGTAGTTAACCACCAACCTATCCAGCTACTAGATAAACACATATTGGTCATCTTCACAGAGTAGAAAACACCAGAGGTCTGTGCTGCTTTTGGATGTTGTAATGAAAGAAACTTTGATTTTCTGACAGTCTAGGAAGGCCTGAGATTGAAGATCATGACTAAGACTAAGATTGGTGTAATGCTGTGTACCACCACTAAAGGGCAGCCTTACTTAGAACACAGACAAAGGTACCTGTAATTACTGGTGTCATGGGGCGGATGAGAAGGATTCCCGGCTTTTCCAGTCAATGTGTGAGCGCTTGAGAGTGCGAATGGGTGAATGGAAAAACCAGTTGCTGCCATGGGAAGTAAAGACTGTGCTGTTTGCTTGCAGACTGTACTGTGCTCGTCTTCTGTTTCCAAAAATGCACAGACACAAAAAAAACATTAAAACCCCAGCCACTGTGTAGCCTCTCACATGTGACAGGAGCGGTTCTGTCATATGTGAGAGGCTACACAGTGGCTGACTGGTCTTTAGCTGTTGATCACCAGAAAGTGATCTGGAAAATGCTGTAACAACACATGGAAATTCAGACATTTGTTAAAAAACACTTTTTATTGTTGTCACAATGTGTCTAATGTATAATCCTTTACAGAAGAAAACATTTTGCTACAAGTTCGACATTTTTTTCTCTGGCTTTCTTTGTCACTATTTACATTTGATTTTGCTACATTTTGTATATTTTCAAACAGTATTATTTAAAAAAACAAGTGGCAACAGTATTGACCTTCTTCATACCTTTGACCAAACTTACACGCCCCTCCCACCTCCTGTCCCTTCACTCCACTTTTACTCTTTCTCACTTTCAAATCACGATAAAACAAGGTGTGAATTTTTGCATAGCATTAAAGGTACATTATGTTAAAACCGGAATGTGGATAATGTAGAATCAACCACAAAACAATTACGCTAAATATGGATGTCATTTGTTCAAATTTGTTGGACCGTCAATTTGCATTGTCCACATTCATGCACAAAATGGTACCTTTAAAGGGGCAACACAGTCTTTAGGGAAGAGGTTCCTATAAAATTCAGAACAGTTCTTCAGAAGGTGTAATTTACATGCACATCAGGCAGTGCCATTGCTGTACTGGGAAAGCTTATTCTCCAAGTCACAGATTCTCTTCTCTTGAGACAAAACTGTGGCCTTCAGATTCTGAATCTCCTCCAACAACCTCTCAAGCAACTGAGGCTGGACAGGAGGGGAGGGGAGAGAGAGGTGAAACAGGAAGAAGAGAAAAAGACAGAGGAAAAATAGGTCAAAGAGAGTGACTACAAAACACAAAAGAAGTGAGCTTTGGGGAAACAAAGTTGTGAGCAGGTACAAACAGACGAGAGAAATAGAAAAGGGTTAAAAAGAGACTGATGTTCTTAGGAGAAAGATTGCTTTCAGATTACAGGCCGCTAAGCTACAATATTTTTTTTTTCAGTGACAAAGTCTAAAACATCAACACAGAAAATGCAGCCTGAAATGTGAAAGCAGATTAGAATAGAGTAATGTCTACTCTAGTATACCAAGTAGTGGGTCACACTCAAGATACACAGCAGTGATAAAATGGAAGTGAACCATTTGCAGTCTCTAGGTTTTCTACCAATGTGGTCATAAAATGTGATCTTCGGCTAAGTCAAGTCTGGTGTGAACGGCTCTCTGAGCTCATTCCACAGCAGCCCTTTTGGGCCGAGGTCTAGGCTCTCACTGGGGCACTCCAAATGGCAGAGTGCCTTGTTTTGAAGCCATTCTGTCAGAGATTTAATTCAGTGTTTAGTCTCACTGTCCTGCCGCATCACCTAACTTCTACTGAGCTGCCATCATGGAGGGGAAAATAAATTCCCAAATTATCAAGGAATCCTACAGAATAATGTCAGGGTGGCTGTCCACCAGCTGAAGCTCATCCAGTTATTAAATCTTGCTTTTCATGTCATTTACTGTTCACTTACTTTTTATACCAGCACTTTGAATGTTTAATGGGTAGGTTCACTGAGAACATTAAAAAAATGTTTGTGGTATTAGCTTAAGCACATTATGTTTGCCTATACTTGTGAAGATATGGTTTACCTTTTCTTGCCACCTTACATTATGTGAGCACATAAACAACAGGAAAGCTGAAGAACTCACCGGCAGGCTGTTGGTTTCCAGCGTGGACATGCTGCGCCGGGTGGTGGCTCTGGAGTCCAGCACGTTCTTCTTTGCCACTTTGAGCTCTCGGCTCTTAGGTGGGACATAGCCCTGTCTCATGGATACCAGAATTGGATCCTCGTCGCGGCCCCCCAGCCACTCTTCAGGCTCCATGGCAGGCTCGGGCCCTGCTGTGTCTGGGTACAGGTCATCCTGGAAGAGGTCTGACTGTGCAAGAGAGAAATAGACGTGTGAACAGTGGTTGCTTTTGCAGGTTTAATCAAGATTCTCTTTTTGGTCAAAGTGCAGCTAATCTGAATTGTGATCTGGCACTATATAGAAAATAAAATTAAATAAAATTAACATGACCTTCAAGGGGGGTGGAGCGCCCCCCCATATAGTGGTAGGGGAAACACTGCAGTAAGATAAAATTGCACTGAAGTACAGTACTAGAGTGAATGTTGTGTTCCACAGATGTGAAAGTCAAAAGGGCTTAGGGTCAGATCAGTGGGACTTACTTTTCTGGGTACTGTCATTGTGATGGGCTCACACTTCTTGTCATGGAGCTTGTATAACCTGAGAGAGTGGGGGGAGCGAGAGAAGACACCCAGAGGTCATGCTTTTGATGCACAACATTTACTGATAATTCGTTAGTTGGACATTTGTGACTAAAACAAGAGCGAAACAGTGTTTGCCCTCAGGCCTGTAGTTAGGCAACAGACTACAAGTCTTGAATTATATGAAACTGTAAGACAGTCTCTCCAAAATGGAAAATCTTCATCTCAGTTAATTTGTCACTATACACTTAACATCATCCCATAAAGGCTCAGTAGTCTTTACAGACTTTATTTTATCGCATGCTTAGTGTATCACCTGGCAATCTCACACTTGCTGACGTCCACACCTCTCTTGGGCATGAAGCCCATCCCTCTCTGGGGCTCCTTACTGCTGTAGGTGCTGAGGTAGTGAACGTACGGCGGCTCATCTGTGATCTCAAAGTAACGAATACTGCTGTCACCCTACAAAAAGAAAACACGAGAAACGTAGGTGGCATGGTCATTATTAAGGCTGGAAATACAACGGAGCTGCACTCATTTCTGAACATATCATACATTTGCGTGTGACAGTCTCTGTACCTTTCCACAGAGGTAGACCATGTTTGCATCAGCATCATAATATGGTAACAAAACTCCATTACTTGTGTCCAACTCCAACAGTGAAATAGGCTCCTCGAAATTTGTCTGTGGAGAGTAAAAGCAATGAAGATAGTTTTGTTGTGTACATTTAAATAAGTGTCCACGTATTTCAGATATCTAGGAAGAGTAAGTGAAATGTTTGTTACCGGGTCCCAGAGTCCGAGCTCTCTCTGACTCATCCTGGTGAATCCTGTGGTGAAGATGTTTCCATCTCTGGTGAAGATGGCCCTCATTGGCCGGATCCCCTCATGTGGAGCCAGTCGTTCCTGTTGATGGGCAGAAGCACATATATTACTGGGTTTAAGAGCCCAGACAGTGGTGCTGTGGTGTGATGATACTGAATTGTACTATTTATGTATATTTTCTACTCACTCACCGCAACCACCTCCCTCTTGCGGGGGTCACAGACACGCAGGCGTCGGTCTTTGCAGGTGGTGCAAAACAAGCTGCCGTTTCGGTTCCAACTGATGCTGTAGATGAGGTCTGGGTGGTCATCCATGGAGGTGAGGGGCTCGCCAGTCCCCACGTTCCAGATGATTATCAAGTTATCACTGCCTGAGAGGGGATAGGGTTAGAAAAGCAGGATGGACACCTGAATGAAAATCTTGGGTGAACAAAGTTCTGGTGATGTCTGTGTTGTACTTAGTCACATATCACTGTTACATAATCTCCAGAAAAGGAGATCACAAGGATTTCAAGAGAACTAGGAGACATCAGAGCATGTGTAGTGGGTATATATGTGTTTATATGTCCTACCCGCAGTGAGTAGTATGTTGCGTGCGGTGGGGTGCCAGCTGACAATGCCAACACGTTTGGAGTGCCCCTCCAGGACCACGATGGGGTCAGAGATGGGGCGGATCAATATGTGATCTGGGATCTGCCACACCTGGAGAGGAGGGATGAAGGAATGAATTCGTAGCATAGCCAGTGCTCTGCATGGTAAGGAATGCAATTAGTTGTGCAAAAAGATACTAAAATACCTTGCTGGACCCATTTAATCCTGCTGGTCACAACTGCTACAGTAATTTTATTTTCTGTTTTTCAAACTGTGCTTGAGACTAAAAGGCAAATTATAAATATGATTACTTGTCCTGATTTTACACAGTACAACAAATTTCATGTGTGAAGTGTAAATGATCACATGAAGAGGTTTGTTTAACTTTTGCTTACACCTCAGGGGAGAGATTTCAATATCAAACCTCTGACAGAAGAAAGGATAACATGTTTAAAGACCAACATCACTACCATATGCTTGTGTTGTTAACAGTGAGATAACTCAGCTAAATGTGATAGTGTGATAGCTTCATAGAGAAGCTCATCCAACTAATGTCCACATCTGTGTGTGACTCCAGTCGACTGCTTGATATCCACCTAATGGAACAGAGAAGGCCTTTGCTGCTAAAACTGTGATCAGCACTAATTCATCACTGTACATGTA
Source organism: Monopterus albus (assembly GCF_001952655.1). Lineage (NCBI taxonomy): Eukaryota > Metazoa > Chordata > Actinopteri > Synbranchiformes > Synbranchidae > Monopterus > Monopterus albus. The sequence continues at coordinate 253,605 of NW_018128079.1, forward strand.
TACCAAAACTACAATGACATGTTAGCACTTTAACTATCTAAACAGATTTGTATCCATCAATCTATTCATGGGGTAAACTAGTTTTCTAAGGCATGTCCCAACATTCACTGAGTGAGCCAGAAACATTGCACAATCCAGCTCCTAAAACATTTCAAAACGCTAAGTGCTTTTCTGTAAACTGTTGTTTCAAAGCTTCCCCAAATTGCAAGGAATATTTTTCTGGTGGAAAACATACTATTATTTTACTGCAGCAAAGGTCTGATTTTAAAATACCAGCTCTAAGAGATGCACAAATCACCCCAAAAACAGAGACCACGTGTTAGTTTCTGTTTAACTGTGCACTGCTCCTCTGGTTGTTTCATCTTCCATAGTCCCAGAAACAGCACTGAGGACCTGGTTACAGAGTTCTCAGTGGCAGCTAGGACAAAGACCACAGTTCTAACTGGTCACAGTACTTTCAAACAAAACTATATTTTAAAAGCGTGCTGACATGACAAGAACAGGTGCTCACTTCTGCACGGTGAAACCCTCTGGGATGGCGCAGCAACAACACAAACAACCAAAGTGACCCAGAAAAACACATTACAGATTATCACACTAAGTTTTTTGTTTGTTTGTTTTTTCCAGCAGTTTCTTTAAATGGGAACATTTCAGTTGCACCACACAGTAGGTGATTAGCTGATCTGCATATGTTAAAGAAGATACGCACAGCTCTGGCCCTGTTGCTCTGCACTCACACACACAAACACACTCTAATGAGCCTTTTTAGATGACACAGTGATCCGTCTCTGTGTGCTGAGGAGAATGACATCACAGTTATGGCCTTTCTACAGCCCTACAGCGGCAGCACTGCCAAAAGTGGACAGCTGCAACTGTCTGTCTATGTGCTGGAGATAAACAAAGCATACAAATGCCCCTTCACACACACAAAGTCAAACACAAAGCACTGAAGCAGCGTTCCAGCAGCTGCTGCCATAAGAGAAGCAGCAATTTCAGCATTCCATCACACAAAACTTCCTGCAATGTTGCTGTGAGCAATTGTGAGCAAATCTGCCATCAGTGACAACTGTGCTCGTGCACAGATACAGGTTGAGTTGGGCATGTTGTCATAACGCAACCAAAAACTGTTAGAACAGACACACGCTAACACACTCCATGTGTGTATACTAAGACACAAAACATGCACATTTTGTTTTTGAAAAGAAGTAACCAAATATTTTACATCTATTAAGCTGAAAATGTTTGAGATTTCCTGGTGTATACTGATTATAGTAAATGGAACATAAGATTATCATCATTACTACTATTATTATGCCCATCCCATTTATATAGCGTGTTCACAATACACCCCCCTGTTCTAAAAGGTTTGCATCAATTTTAAATACTCACTTCTGTTCTGTTGTTTTTCCCATCATATTAAAATTCAAACTTTGCTATGAGACCTGTCCAAATTACAATTGACAATTTTATTATGCTGACAAATTATTACTGCTTGACTTTTGCCACATACAGTGTGTAAACACTCAGGGACAGGTTGATTAGCAGCTGTGTTACAATAATTAGTTGGTTGCTGCAACCTCTCAAGGATAAAATATGACAATATGACCAATGAGACAGAAAGGAGGTGGAACAGGTGGGTGGCCAGTCAGGCAGGTAGACACAGTGTCGCCTCAACTGATTCAGCTCATTTATTGTTCCTTTAGCAGGCAGGCGGGTGTGACAAAATCAGGCTGCCTCGACCTCTATGACTGTTATCTGAGTCACCAAACTCCTCCACATGCATTTACTTTCTACACACACACATACACTGTGTCATTACCATTGTAGTACAGTCTTCTGAGCAGCTGGCCAGGATGTTGTCGTCATGAGGGCACCAGTCAATATCGAGGACAGGTCCAGCGTGGCCAATCACCAAAGGGTAGTTCTTATCCACACGACCTGTCTGCGACACACAGCAGCAACATAAACTAGTGAGCCACGACTGTATAAGTTCACTAATCTACCATCACCCTTTTTTAATAACACAACAGTAGTAAGCATTGATTTGGTGATTTACGGATCAAAAAAAATGTTAGGAAAGATAAGTTAAAACCTGGCATGTAAATAAGTCCTAAACTTAGATAGAAACTATGTGAGTTTTGAAATGGCAGCTGACACATTATCATCTCCCTAAGGTCTATTATCTATTATCTGTTCTAGCTTTAACTGTACCATATCTTTCTCAGTGGATAGCGTTTTCTTAGCTGTCAGAGTATTTAAGGGCTTCTTGTTCAACCTTGTGATGACATTGTTTTGTCCACTACTATTTGCAAGATTGAGTACAAACTTTCAGTCTCCACTTCTGATGAAATGCTCAGAAAAAAATTCCATTTTAAAACAGCTGCCAACTGGGGAAACTATCTGCTCAGGAAGATCATGTGATATGGC
>NW_018128079.1:256054-275024 GCF_001952655.1 Monopterus albus
TGAAATAAATTAATTGAAATGCTGTTGAAACAATCATGGATTTGTCCTATTAGCAAGTCAGCGGAACCCTGTTGACCCCCAACTTTTTGCATCTTTCCTTATTCTCATTGTGGTAATGTACACCAACTTTTGAGAAATCTTTCCTTCCAAACACACACACACACACACACACACACACACACCCCAAGAGAGGTGTATTTATAGCTAAGCAAAGAGGTGTTGAAAGGGGAGTTTTTCTTGTGGCCTGGAGGAGCCTCAAAGGGGGGGAGATGGAGAACTGAGTGCACGTTGGTGGGTATTAATAGCATCTCTGTTCACCATGACTCCAGTATGTAATCACAGCCACTTAGTGTCCCCAAAAAATTGTGTTACTCTGTCTCCTTGCTTTTTGTTTCTAAGTACCAGTGTTGACAGCCTGGTGAATCTTAGTATTGAGGACCTGGTTATTACCATGAAATGACTAAACTTTACATCACAATATTAACACATTTAGTTTTGTCTTCCTGGTGTCCATCATTTATTTTAAGGTGGTGCTGTCATTGCCATGACGTGTGATGAACTTTCATACCACACTGCAGCTTCACACCTTTAAACCTGCGATCTGTTTTGACCTTCTGCTTTTCCTGTCACTGTATTTCTGTTTCAGCAGTTACAGTGTCCTTCCCAGTGGTTCTCCAACATGACGGCTTACAGCAAATGATATTTCATCTGCTACTAGAAGGAGACTATACTAATGCCAAGCTTAAAAATAACTTCCGTATGGAAATAAGTTATATTTTAAAGGAGTTGGCTGCTGCTCATATCATGAGTTGGTACTGATCAGTACTACACAGAAATACGAACAACATGTGAATCTCAAGTGGCCACAGTGATTTTAGTATGTGAAACAGAATTCCCTTGCCTGACCTTGATGAGCTGATCAGTGTTATCTCATGAACACTGAGATAAAGATAGGCTGCCCCCTAAGAAAACCATTAGCCAGCTTATCTTCTTTCTGTTCTTCCTCTGTCCCTGTAAATTTCTTCTCTTATTCTTTCTCCTTGCTTCCCCGAGTCCTCTATTCAGGAAAAACTTCCTGCTGCATAGCATAGGAGAGGTTGACTGTGAGGACAATAATGTCCAATGGTTTTCTTTCAACATACAAATGTATCTGCCAAAGCACAATCAACACTCACAACAGAAGAAACAGCTCAAAGACAGAATTTGTGGAATAAGGGGACTATTTGTCTCATTCTGCATTTCATTTGTTTCCAGCAGTGAACTGACAGGACAAATAGGTCTATGGTTGTAAGGTTGCACTTGGCTCAGTGGTGGAAATGTCAACATGCTAGCATGCTCACAGTGACAGTGCTAACATGCTAATGTTTAGTAGGTATAATTTATTTTAGCTGTTTTGCACTTATAGTTTACATTGATTTATTTCTATTAAAGTACAGTTGAGAATAAAGCAAATGCATGTCAGTAAATGTGCAGGTATCTGGTCATAAATGAAATTAATTGTTTACTTGATGATGTTCCTATAGGGAAAGTCAGGTATCATACAAGTTACTACAGTCCATCCTGAAGTGAATAGGAATTTCGGTATTAAATTTACTGATGATTAATCCTATAACTTTACTTTTTTTTTACATTTTACTCATGGTGTTCCTAGAGGCACAGTCAGGGGATCACCACCTTCATAGGATTCCTGAGACCAATGCCATCCAACTCTAAAGCCATGCCACTACTCTGGCTAAACAGCTCTTACCTTCCCCACAGACTATTGCTCTCCCTAGTTATCCACTCGCTCACAGTTTCATTTACAAGCTTATCCACATTCACTCTGCATCATAGGTTCTGTGATGTTCTCCTTCGATATAAGGCACATTTTTAACTCTATTGTCCACACACACAGTAATCACTTAAGGTTTAGGATTTAAAAATGTATAAAAGACTAAAGCAGCCTATACAAAATATAGGCAAAGATAAAAATAAAAAAAATCAACTTACATATTACATACAATGAGCACATGCACCCCCAATTCAAACATATAGAAACCTAAAAACACATTTCACTGAGTTATGGTTTAACCACATTTTTGTGCAGTTTTAAGATTACTGGCATTTTGTCTCAGTCATTGTCAGATAGATTGACACAAACAATGAACTCGTGGATGCTCTGTTGTGCTTTCACCCTCTGCAGCCCTTTGACCTTACTGACCTTAGAGAGAGGCAGGACCAGGAAGGCTCCTCCTCCACTGGATTCAACAATGACCGCCAGGAACTTTGGGTTGACAGCACAGAAGGAGCTGTCCCACGTCACCTTGGAGACACGAATGTCATCATAACACTGGTCAGCCTTGACCGTCTGACCAAAGACGTGGCGAAATTTACTCTGCCGCACGATGCTGCGACTCATGGCTGAGACAAGTAGGAGAAGGTAGGAGGATGGAAAGATGGGAGAGGGTGAACAGAGAGGGACAAGCAGGAGGGAGACGAGGGTGGGGTGAAGAAAGGGATAAAAATGTCAGAAGAGGCTTAGAAAGAAAAAATGGGATGAGAGGTTGGAAAAAGTGAGTGTGAACAGGCAAAGAAAAAACTTTCATTATTAATGTTCACTAAAACCTTCAGCATCCTAATTCGATAAAACTAAATGTGAATCATTTTTTTGAAAATGGTGCCGACTTGGAACAAGAGAGGGTTTGATAAGACCTCACCTCTACAAGGAAGAAGGCATTTCAGATATATACAGTAGATATATATGTTTTTGTAAAACAGATGTGGTCGTGATAGTGGGTCACCTTTTTTAACTAGTTTGAAGGACTGACATTATTACTTACATTAATCTAATCCATCACTCATTGGGCCATTTTTCTGCAGAACAAATACTTTTGATACTTTAACTACAATACTTTTGTAGTATTACTAAGTAAGATTTTGAATGCAAGACTTTTATGGCCTATAAATAACCTTCTGAACAATGAACTCAGTAATGTGTTTTTAGGCTGCTTGCTGACAGACAGCTTGCTCTCCCAGGCACCAGGTCAGGGGGACTGTAATCCTCCAAATCATGGGAGCTATTCTATAACAGAGCCTGCCATCAGTGCTGATATTAATAGTTGATTGTCCCACCAAACACTAAGCCAAGCATCAAAGGCAAACACTAAGATACAAGCGGCAGGAGAGACTGATACAGTGCTAAGGTAGCAATACACAGCACAGCAGTTAGATTCAGTTACACCCATTTGACACAATCCCTATGAGACTGCAGGGTTTTTAGGCATCTAACATACACTACCAGACTAGACTGGCTTACATAAGGTCAAAATTAAAAACCCAGATCTAAAAGTGGGATGGCATCAGTCCCTGCAGACATATGATAAATCCTCATTAACTCAGACCCCACAACTCTTAAAATAAAACCCATAAAAGGGCACCACCTGAGACCAGGGCCCACCTTGTTTTCTGTGGAAATTTGTCATCTTATTAGGGCTGTAATAATCCTACTTTAAGTGATAATATCTGAATTTCATGCCAGAATATGTTACATCTTTACCCAAAGTGAACATGAAGCTGCTGCCGTGTGCTATGGCCTCTAGGCCTCTGGTTTGAATGAAATTCCTTGGTCTACTTTCCAGAGAGGGCTTAAAACGGAAAAATCTAAAAGTAAAGATTTTCTTTTATAGTTTTAAATCTGTCACAATCTTAAAAAAAACTTCCAGTTTCTCAGATTTATTTTTATATTATTTACAGAAAACATCAGATTTCCCACCAAATGAGGTCAGGACAGATTAACTAATTTAACAAGCCTGAAACTTATATCTGTTGGGAAACAGGCTACGCGAGAAAGTGAATTAAATTCCACGTGGAAAACCACCGACATGCTCCTTTAATTCTACCAACGTCCTCTATCGCGTATGGCACAGCAAAGGGGAGTGGAGACAGTGAATGACACCGCCACTTTCCTAATATAGACATGACAAACTGCTCTGTCCCAACCGGGCCAGCCGCTCCCCCACCGCCTACCTGGTCCTAAATAGTCCCAGAAAGAAGCCAACGCAGGCAGCGGCACTTTATCGTTCATGAAAGGACCGTAAATTTAAATGGCCACTGCGCAAAAGCCTATATAATCAGACATGGGCGCAGGACGCGTGATTAAGGGAGGGGACAGGATCAGCAACGTACAAAGTGCTCCTCAAAGTAGCCCACGGGTGCCACGCACGACTCCAAGTCTTCTCCGATCACAGGGGGAAACTGCACAATCACAGTGTTTAGTGTCTGTTCTTTTAAGGGTTTCCAAAGGTGGGACGCTCTCACTCCTCTCCAGCAGTGCAGTAGAGAAGCTGACGCACCTCTCACTCCACTGCAGCACTGATACCGACACATATATTAGGAAAGACAGTCCACCAGACAGCTCACCTCAGGTTTTGGGGAGACCCCTCTTCCCTGGACAACTCTCACGGGTTCTCTTGTACAACCAACTCCTGCTTCTGCCGATGTTTTTGAATGATATTTCCTGCGATCTGGTTCCCCGGAGAAGGTGCGGACTTGCTGAGGAGACGCACTGGACAACTGCGTGACGCTCCACGTTTGGGAAAGAGAGAGGGGAGAGTATCGGGGAAGAGCAGGGAGAGGGCAGGGTGTGGGTGGGTGCCATCTATTTTGGAACAGGCGCTGTCAGTACAGGGAAACGTGACGCGCGGCTGTACAGGGGGGATCAGTGTCACTACTGGCCGACTCGGATAGAAGAACTCTCTCTTTAACAAGTAAACAAATACACACACACACACACAGGTGACCTGAGTTTCAATGCTGCCTTCAAGCGCTCCTGGTCGACAGCAAAGTGTCCTCATACGCAAAATGTGATGGAAACAAAAATGTGCACGAGGCTGTTTTAGTGAAATCTCGATTTATACGATAGATTTTACCACACACACACACACACTTCAAACGCAATAGCAGTGTAATGCTGCCAGTTATTGTTTCAGCTGTTCTGAGTGACCGTTTTTTTATTGGGAGCCAAATTTTGTCAGTGTTCTATTACAAGAGTCGATCCCAAGTTGTGTTTTGTTTGCATTGTGAAAAGTGAAATAAAGGTAAATAATTCTGATGTTGCAGCCCGTGCACAATGACTCTTGGCTATATTGTACCTGGACAGCTTGAGGGTAGGTTGAGCCAGGCTCCAGCTATGTTCCCTACAGGTAACTGAAAGTCTGAATTAAATGTAGTTGCTGCTTGTGACTTACTGGTTTCACTGTTGACCTGAGGAGTGAAACTTGCTGATGGAACACACGCAGTTCCACTGTATCCAAACAGCAAATATAACACTGTGCAACAGCTTCAGTCAGTGTTTACTGTTAATTAGCTTTGTCAACTGTGAGTGAAGTATTGCACCTTACACACAGGTATTGTATTCATAGAAAGTCAAATGTTTTATAAAGGCTGAGCTGCACAGGCAGTGTGCGCATGGAAAGAAACATTTTCTCCTCTTATTGTGTGCATTAGCCCAGCTTCTCACATGACAAATGACTGTACACAAACTTTCATTCCTATTTTTTTGTATTTTTAATTCTTTTGTACGTGTTGGATCCTAACCATTTACCAACAGACTTCACCTCCATGACTTTTAAAAATCTCCCTATTGTTGGCGTGACCAAGAAAGTAAACAAAAAAAACCTCACAAAATGAAAAACCACAACGGTGTTCAGTGCTATATTGTCATAACCTTAGATTATTATACACAGACTGACAGCAAAACAATCATTTGCATTGTTTAATGGTCACAGTTTAAGCACATGATATAAAAGAATATTTACACTGACATTTTACAATAAAAGAACAAAATAAAAATCAGTTTGACACATATGCCCAACAGCTACTACCTAATCATGCTCACCGAGTGCAGCAACCACACACGCAAAAAACATTTAAAACTAAAAAGGGAGTAAAGTGCACGTAGACCTCCCTGTACAGACATTTCTGATAGACTGCAGAGAAGCTTCAATTGCTAGTCACAGGCACACTCCTGAAGTACAAAAGAGACAATGATCACTTTATATTAAAAAAAAAAATGCACACACCCACACGATAAAGTTGTGCTACACAGTTGTACTCACACAAACCAGATATAAAAGTGTGTAGATCCTAAAACAGCAAGACTCACAACACAGACCTTTACAACCCAAAGAGAGCACAGCAGGAAACTCAGATATACACTCAGCCTTGGATCCCCTAACTGACCCGTTCTCCTACACATATGAAAACATCTCATCTGAGTGGCATCAGAACTGCAAGAGGACATGAGACACGTTTACTTCAGCTTATCAAGTAGTGAAGTTGAAATTGTTTGACTGAGATGGACATTCTAGGAAACCAGAGCCTGATGTTTGTGCATGTCAAATTTGGTTGAAATGAGGTATTGTGTAGTTATAAAACAAAACCAGCACATCCTTTGTTTCAATAAACCACTGTACAACTATGCAACCATTCTGAGTTGGAGTTCCCATCCCCAGCTCCAGATACATCTTTCACTGGGCCTAAAACACTAATCTGTTGCAACTGTGATTCGACCTGAGCTTGTGTGTGTTTAGATGAGCTGCTGATAGTACAGCCCATGGAATCATTTAGATTTTTCAGTACAAAAGTATTTCTGCCACATGAATTCAAGTTTATCTTTATATGATCATTTCAAACCAAATCTGCAGGTCAGACAGTACCAGAAGAACACCTGTTGGGTACAACTTGTACCCAACACAGCTAGCAAATCATGGTAAAGACATGAAAGCATGAGAAGAGGGAAAACACAGGCTACATTCCACCCAACATCAGGTTGGACTACTGAATCAACCAAGAAATATCAGGTTCATTATGAAGAAACCAGCAGTGACGTAAAGAGTGAGTATGTCCAGGCTTAGGCATATAAACATTTGTTTTAGGACTGGACGATTGTTTCTGGAAGGAAAAAAAAACATTTCACATGAGTTTCTTCCAATTTGACTGCTTAAATTTCAAACACCTGGAACCTTCACAGCCTTGTCACTGTTCTTGCACCAAGACAAGCATTTCATGTCACAGATTTCACAGAGGCTCTTGGTGGATCTGCAGGGGAGAAATGAGAATCTACTATATATCCTTTAAGGCAAGAGGCATTGGTTTGTTTTGCTGAATAAATCCACTTAATTTACATTTCTTACAGGTGCACATTATCCTTTTCTTTCTCACACACACACACAGTGAGGGTTACATGGTGTGGTAAAGTGTACCAACAGTTCTTTTCTTAAGTCGCCTCAGGGGGTGAGTCCTTCCATATTGCTGCCTTGCTGTCGTAAGTGTCAGCCCAAGCCAGTGCAAAGAATCCGGGCCAGAGTGTTTTCCTCTCTGTGGACACTGATTTGATGGTGGCGGGACTCCTGATGAGGTTTCTCCAGCTACAAAGAGCCTCTCAGCACCAATCCCGAGGACATCTGGCTGCTGGCCGGCTGAGGAAGCAGAACCGTGAACCCGCTGCTTCTTGGACTCGTCACCGATTGCATGGAGTGGAGGGTGTGCTAAGAGTGGAGCTACAAAGGAGCAGCTACTCTCCCACTCACTCAGGTCATTGGCAAGCAGCTCCAGACAGCCCAGTTTGGCCAGAGAGGCCGATCGCTTCAGTAGGGACGGAGGGGTCAGCCCTGCCTGGCGAATCCTAGCTTCCACCTCTCTAACCCTCTTCTGGATGCTGCTGCCTCGCTTTTGAGGGGGTCCATCACTGAGACCAAAAACCTGGTCCACACATCTGGTCTTGCCTGTGCCGCCCACACTCACCTGCTGTAGGAAGGCACCCAGCTCGCACAAAGTCTCCCACATCTCCCTCATGATAATGTCACTGTGGGGTCTCTCTGTGGAGCAGTCCCAGTCTGTGCCGGACTCAAGCTCTGTCACGCCCTCCAGACACAGGAAGTTCACAGAGGCAAAGGGAGAATGGCCAGAGCAGTGGAAAGAAGAGGTAGAGAGCAGACTCGTATCAGCAGGCTGGGGTTTGTGTCCTTTTGTGCTTCCGTCACCATTTCCTAGTGCCCCCATGTCAATTACATCGCCACTCTCCCTTTTAACTGGCCCAGTCTTCACATCAGCATTCCCCTGCTCCTCCTGCACAGTGCCAGCTACTGACACCTGTGAGCAAACTGATGCATCCTGGGTATTAGACACTGTGACAGAGTGGACGCAGGTTGAACGCCGCTGAGAGTAGGAGGTGCTACCAGAGAGGGATGGGGGAGATGAGGAAGGTGATGGAACCTCATGTTCCTGTTTCATTCTCTGCTCCAGCTGTTGTGTGACACGCCGCACTGACCCCCTCGTCCAATCGCTGTGAAGATGAGCAGAAGCCATCTCCTCCTCTTCTTTGTTTTTCACTTCCTCTTTTACATTCTCAGGTTCCTTCTGTGATACAACATTTTTGTCCCCCGATTCCTGCCTCAACTTCCTCACTTCCTGGTCCTGGAAGCCCTGAGTCTCTGGGTGGCTAAGAAGGCCAAGAGGTGAAGTCTCCATGTGCACTGCAGGCTTCAGTCCTGTGACCTGCACAGGGACAGGCATTTTCTACAAAGAGAGACAACATAAAAGATGTCAGTTTAAACAAATAAAACATTAGCCCATAGTGTTGAAGACACTGAAGAAAAACTGATTGCAGGGTGCATTCTAGCTTCAAACCACCAGATGGTGCTCTTGAACTCAAGAACCCAAAAGCTAAACTACTGGCACAAATTAATAATTTGAGACCATATTAAACTGCTGTGGTTTCAATAAACCTCAAATTTCTACCTGGGAATGTGACACTTACACATTCCAAAAACATCCAGAGGGTTATCTCCATAAAAACTCAGACCATCATCAGAACAAGATAAGAGCTCAGGGGATGCTCTGAAAAAGTCTGACTCGAAACTTAGCTGATCATTTCAGGGGTTGCTGTGGAAATACTGTTGTAAAGCTGTGTTAGAAGCAGAGGCCTTACCTTTTTCTCCTCCTCCTCCTCCTTCCCCTCACTAGTGGAGACCTCCTGAAACAGTGGTTGCTGTTCCCTGGGACAACTCTTCAGCTGGGGCGACGGCAGCACTGCAGCACAGTGAGCTTTGCCATCTTGACTCATCTCCTTGAACTTTTCCCTGGCACTGAAAAAGTTAATGTGATCTGCACTGTGACCAAACAGCACCTCACTGTTTTGTGGCATGGCACCGGGATAGCAGATAAAATCACTAGCGGAGAGAGGACGGGCTGCTAAGCTTTCCAAAGATGAGTCACAATCTGGCTTTCTGACAGGCACTGGTGCAGACAGACACTGGAATTCAGCCTGTTGTGTGATTGGTGTTTGTGTTGTTGTGGGCTCAGACACGGACACCAACATCGGTTTAATTGCAGGCAGAGAGCAGGATGACACCTGTGGTTTGATAACCTCATCTGTGCAAGATGGAGTTGGGGATGGAGCAGGGGAAAGGGGGAGATGGTGAAGGGAGGGAGGCAGGTGAGGCTGGTCTACCAAAACACTATGTGCAACATTCACAGTGTCTGTCTTTTGAGGCTCAGGCACCACAGTGGCAGCCCTTGGCTGTGAGAGAAGAGGTGATGAGGGCTGCTCCTCAGAGTCACATATTCCATTGGAATGAGGAGGAGATAACGGACACAAACAGGCAGCTTTAGATTCAAGGCCAGGGGGATCCAAGCGGCTGCTCTGGGCTACAGCAGAATGAGAAGGAGCCTCCAGATTCTGAGTATCAGCATCATCTGATAGAGCTGCCACCCTCTGAAATGATGAAGAGCTGAGCTGACTAGACTGGATGTAAGTGTCAGGTTGGCTCTTGGAGTATCCTGCTTTGCCAGCACTGCCCCCAGTGGCCAAAGATTCCAGCAGTTCTTTCACAGAGGGACCCAGCGTGCCGCTACCCTGGCTGTGGGGGTCAGAGTGACCCAGGCTGTGAGGCTGCGCGTGAGATTTAGACAGCGGCTCGTGGTGCTCGGACAGGTCGCTGTCAGAGTGAGAGCGCCACAGTTTGTTGTGCCTTTGCCTGCTGCAGGAGACGGGAGCAAATGGGTGGGAATAAACAAAAAAACAATTTTATCATCTTTCCATGTCACTCTGATCCTATTCATGCAAACATATATACATGCATGCTTTTAACGTGGTTTTATAGGTTACTGTGCTAAATGTGCTGCATTTCCTATCAGCATCATATTGACAAAGCAGTTTAAAGTAGCTTTAGCTGTGTGTGCCTGTTTCCGTTTTATGCAAATGGTCGGTTTTATTTAATGAGACTCAGCAATCACACAATGTTGACATGATGCTACACACAGAAATCCATATGAAACATGCTTGTGTGTGTTAAAGTGGGTACCTGGCCAGCAGTATTCCCTGATACTCTTCCAGCTGTCTCATAAAAGAAGGGTTAGGTTTGGTCACAGTGCGACGCTCCTTGACATAATCAAAGGCTTTTCTCAAATCCCAGCCATACTCCTTCATGGCGTACGCGATCACTGTGGCTGCGGAGCGACTTATACCCATTTTACAGTGCACGAGACACTTGGACCCAGCTTTCCTGAAGTAGATATGAAGAAATCAAGCATACACATCAGTCCATCTTCTTCAACTGTTCAGTAAAGCAGGTTATTATATTATGAAGATTAAGTTTTCAAAAGGACCAAACTCCTAAAAACAACAACTGATGAGAAACAGAGAAAAGGCTAAAAGGAGGACAGAATGCTTTAATGAGCAGATCAGAAAATACAAGGCCATGCAGTTGTCTGAAACTCACTTGGCTCTAGATATAAACTTGTAGGTGTCATTCCAGTAGGCAAGCAGGTCAGTGGCCTCCTCATCGTAAACACGGATGTTGTGGTACTCAAACACACCAGGGAAGAAGTTATCAATCTCCCTGGTTACATTCAGGATGTACTGAACCCTGAGTGACAAGGAGACATGAATGAGGAAAGATGCAAGATGCCTGGATATGCAGTTAAACTGAGCCTGTTTGGATGACAGATTTAAAAGGAATATTTTAATACACATTTGATTTCCTTCTAACCAAAATTATTGTTAGTGTTTTGTTTTTATTGGCTTCAACAGAGCCTGAACTTTGTAGGGGGGTGTGTGTTGCTTTTATCCCGCTCCTCACCCGCTCTTCTGCAACTCTTCCAGATTGGATGCATTCCACTCAGATCCCTGTAGGAAACAAAAGCAAACCTCAGACTTGTTCGGAGCCTTCCACTGAGCTTTACATAATGCTTAAATCCTGAGCCTGTACCTTTTAAGTACTTTAAAATTGGGAGGAATTACACAGGACTTTCTTGTATATTACCCAGTTCCCCAGAGATGGAGTCTGATGCACGACTAGTGTTCATGCATTTTATTTATTCAAGTGATTCATGTCAAAAGAGAGACTTTTTATTATGAAGTGTTCTTAATAATTAATTTGTGATCTAGTTGTTCTTCATCCTGTGGATTTCAGTGTAATGAAACAAAATCTGGCGACAAATGCAGTAGTGGTACTTCAGAGGTGTTCTCAGTCAACCTACCAAGAAGACGTGATCAAAGATCTCAGTGGGACTGTCCATCTGGCCCAGAATGATAATCATCTCGTTGTCTATGAACTCCTTGAACTCTCGCAGGTTGCACGTCATGTGCATTTCTAGCTCTGTTCGGATCTAAACAACACATCCAGCCAGCGAACACAAAGATGCCCGGATGTTTATAAATTATATTAATCTGTATGGGGCATTTTCAAATCCAGCATCTGAAGCACTGACTCACCTCTTTGCAGGTGACATTCTCAAGGTCTTTCTGCATCATGATCTCCCTCAGGCTAGTTTTGATCTGACGCTCTGTCAGTTCTCTTTCTGTAGGGCTGCAGAAAGACACTATGTGAGGAAAGTGCAAATTCACAAGGTGTTAATGCAAACATTACAGCCTGCCATATGGAGGAGGCTTATGACCAAACAGCTTTATTACACTCAAATAAGGTATAAAGGAGACAAAGATAATAAAAAGTAATAAACACTCCATATGTTCTGGATCTTACACATCAGAAAAGAGGACAGGTGAGTCAGCACGGTGTGACTGCACATCCTGCATGACGTTCCACTCATTGATGCGTGCCTGGTCGGAGGAGACCCTGCTCTGATAGTAGCTGACCCAGGTGAGGAACAAGCTGCCTGGGAAATAGTTGTGACAACGAGCCACTTCGCATGCTTTATGAAGTGACTGGAGAGCTGACCTGTCAGAGTGAGAGAGTGAGACAGGATACAAAGGGTTGAGGTTGAGATGACAGAAAAAGATATTAGATACCAAGAACAATACTTGCAAATAATATAAGGAGAACATACTGTGGATATCCATTTTCACTAGGTCATGTGATTAATTCAGTGACTCACCACATGGCCTGCACAGAAACTGGCTTGAACACATGCACTCTGTTATCAGTTGACACACTGAAACCCCTGGAGGCAGGAAGAAAGAGTACAAAGAAAACAAAGATGTAGTTACTCACCTTGGCACACTGGTTTTGCTCTATGATTAAAACATATGTCAAAGTTTTCTTACCCATCTCCGTCCAGATGTATCAGTGTGTCGCTCCATAAGGGCAAAATGAGCCCTACAGAACACGAGCTGGGAGGGAAACGGTCTCCATGTTACAGCTTTATAAACAGAACTGAAACAGGCAGCCATACACAAGCTGTTCGTGTGTTACTCTCACCTGTCTACAGGACTGAAATCCATTCCCAGCACCACGCTCTCCTCTGTGTCCTGACGACCATTGGTCGAGACCACCACCATGTAGCGAGTGACCTGAGGGTGGGCGCTCTCCAAACGCACCGCCTGGAGTGGGAAAAACAGGTGACTGACAACCTCAAGACTGAATTTTGTGTGTATGTGCTGGATCCCACCATGTAAATCACCGAATTTTAGGATCATTACTTGGTCCAAGTTTAAGGTAAGGCAAGCAGCGGGATTGGTTACGGTGAGGGTAAGTGGCCAGGGAATTAATGCAAGTGTGTTTGTGTTCTAGTGTGTACTCACCAGTTTGATGTTGTCCTCTGGTCTGAGGAGAGTGAACATGGTTTGTAGGTGCTGCTGGATGTCTCCTAGTGAGTGATAAAACAACTGATCAGCGTTTAGAACTGTAGTTGTACATACAGTGGGTACGGAAAGTATTCAGACCCCCTTAAATTTTTCACTGTTATATTGCAGCCATATGCTAAAATCATTTAAGTTCATTTTTTTCCTCATTAATGTACACACAGCACCCCATATTGACAGAAAAACACAGAATTTGACATTTTTGCAGATTTATTAAAAAAGAAAAACTGAAATATCACATGGTCATAAGTATTCAGACCCTTTGCTCAGTATTTAGTAGAAGCACCCTTTTGAGCTAATACAGCCATGAGTCTTTTTGGGAATGATGCAACAAGTTTTCACACCTGCATTTGGGGATCCTCTGCCATTCCTCCTTGCAGATCCTCTCCAGTGCTGTCAGGTTGGATGGTAAACGTTGGTGGACAGCCATTTTCAGGTCTCTCCAGAGATGCTCAATGGGCCCTTCCTAGAGCTGGCCGTCCGGCCAAACTGAGTTATCGGGGGAGAAGAGCCTTGGTGAGAGAGGTACAGAAGAACCCAAAGATGACTGTGGCTGAGCTCCAGAGATGCAGTCGGGCGATGGGAGAAAGTTGTAGAACGTCAACCCTCAGTGGAGCCCTCCACCAGTCGGGGCTTTATGGCAGAGTGGCCCGACGGCAGCCTCTCCTCAGTGCAAGACACATGAAAGTCCGCATGGAGTTTGCTAAAAAACACCTGAAGGACTCCAAGATGGTGAGAAATAAGATTCTCTGGTCTGATGAGACCAAGATAGAACTTTTTGGCCTTAATTCTAAGCGGTATGTGTGGAGAAAACCAGGCACTGCTCATCACCTGTCCAATACAGTCCCAACAGTGAAGCATGGTGGTGGCAGCATCATGCTATGGGGGTGTTTTTCAGCTGCAGGGGCAGGACGACTGGTTGCAATCGAGGGAAGGGTGAATGCGGCCAAGTACAGGGATATCCTGGACGAAAACCTTCTCCAGAGTGCTCGGGACCTCAGACTGGGCCGAAGGTTCACCTTCCAACAAGACAATGACCCTAAGCACACAGCTAAAATAACGAAGGAGCGGCTTCACAATAACTCCGTGACTGTTCTTGAATGGTCCAGCCAGAGCCCTGACTTAAACCCAATTGAGCATCTCTGGAGAGACCTGAAAATGGCTGTCCACCAATGTTTACCATCCAACCTGACAGAACTGGAGAGGATCTGCAAGGAGGAATGGCAGAGGATCCCCAAATGCAGGTGTGAAAAACTTGTTGCATCATTCCTAAAAAGACTCATGGCTGTATTAGCTCAACAGGGTGCTTCTACTAAATACTGAGCAAAGGGTCTGAATACTTATGACCATGTGATATTTCAGTTTTTCTTTTTTAATAAATCTGCAAAAATGTCAAACATCTTGTGTTTTTCTGTCAATATGGGGTGCTGTGTGTACATTAATGAGGAAAAAAATGAACTTAAATGATTTTAGCATATGGCTGCAATATAACAAAGAGTGAAAAATTTAAGGGGGTCTGAATACTTTCCGTACCCACTGTAAATGACACCTGATTTACCCAAAGCACAAATGATACAAACATGTGACTGATGTTGAGAAAAACCTTCCACCTCACCTGCATGCTTGCTGCGCAGCTGGGAGAAGCGAGAGGCAGAAGAAGAAGCAGAGGAGCCATTTCCTCGAGGTAAGAAGAGAGCAGCTCCTTTAACTGTCAGGAAGCTTTCACTGATACTGGACAGAGAGAAAAACAAATGAGTGTGTGAGTTTCCTGGTGTCCTTTTTTTAAACTGAAGTTTCCCCAACATGCTACAATAAGGTCAAACTTAAGCTTTAAAAAAAAAAAAAAAGAAATAGTTCATTAATCATTTAGTCTTCTGATACTCAATTAATTCTTTCCGTCAAACATTTCCCTGTCTCATCAAGCATGAGGATTTTCTGCTTCGCTCCATCTTACATGATAATTAAGTGAGTATCTCTTAGTCTTGGGCCATTGGTTGGACAAAACAAAGACATTAACTTGGGCTCTGGAAAACTATCTTGCACATTTCTGACTATTTTATGTGCTGCCCTTAATGCAAGCCAACACTCTTACTGCTGGTATCACGGGAATTATTGTTTATTTCCCAACTGTATGAAGCAGATACTTTTGTTCTTACGTACGAAAACATCTGGTGAACACTGAGTACTTGGGTTTTTTGTTGCCTTTTTTTTTTTTAAATTAGATAATACACAACACCCTGTACTAACACCTATATACCACACACTGCAAAGATTTATGTGCCTTTATGAGCTCAATGCACACAACTGTGCAAACACCAGCTGGTTGAATAACGCCTTATTTGAACTGAAGTGGACTTTTTCCATAAGTTCACTGGAGGCTCGACAAATACGTAATTAGCTACAGAGGGAAAAACAAACTGTCCACCCATTAAATGAGCCAGTTGACTTCTTCGGAGGAACCTTCCCCTTTTGCAAAGTATCAGACCTACCGGCAGTTTTTATCTTTGTGCTCTGCAGTTAATTGGAGCTTAACTGAGTACACAATACTGCACGACAACGCAAGAAATTGGCAGCTCCAGCTAAGCTACTGAGTGCTCCTGCTCTTTAAACGTCAGAGTTACGTAATGTAATCATGGCTGAAATCACAGCAAGCAACGATTACACCCAATACTCTGCGAAGAGACTAGAGCTGACACCAAAATGGAACCCTCACTGTTTTGTAAAAAAATGGCATGAATCCAGAGTCATCAGTGACCCCTGGCTGTGCACGTTTGTCACTCCATACTGAGGGCAACAATAAATAAAGGCCAAGGCAGGAACAGAGACAGGAACTGTCATTCTGTCACTGTCTGCTGTGAGGACAGACAGACATCATTACTAAAGTGACAATTAGGCAATCCACAGCTTCAGAACAGTGGCTTTCAACATATCCAGTCACACTGTCAAGTTAGAAAAACTAATGTTAGAAGCTTGTGACATCTTCACATGTAATGTTATTTTTTTTTCTAAATAGTATCAGCTCACAAACAAACTCCTTTGTGGTGAAACTTAAAAAGTATCTACAGTTTCTAAAACATGCTCACAAAACTGGATCTGCGCCACAGATGCATCACAACATACATGATATGTGCCGCAGGAAAAAGAAAATTTTTTTCGAGATAAAATCTTCTACACCCTCTCTAGCAAAAGAGATTGTGCACAAAAGAAATACTGGCAAGTAATGACACTAGACAGAAATAGTAAGAACCCCCTGCTATCCACACGCCATTTATCAAAATATAAAAAGAACACAAACATTTTGGAAGCTCCTCAGTCTCACACCCTGTCAGAGCACAGAGGCTGAAGGCTGAGTGGAAATGCACAAACATTCAAACAAATAGACTTATACAAGTGTGAACAATCGATAAGTGCAGACAAGTTGGCCTTGATGTGACTGATCAGACACAAACTGCCAGTAAATGCCAGTGAGTGATCTGTTCTCTTAAGATACTGAGGACAGGATTAATCACATCCTGATTCATGAAGAACTGGGTCTTGGGTACTGTACACTGTGTGCCTTTTTACTGTAGGTCTATATGTGGGTGGAGGGGAGTGCTTTTCAACAGATGAGCATGGCATCTGGCAGGCATTTCAAAAGGAGCAAAGGGAAGGAAGCCACTATTGCTGCTACTGCTATGCTGTCATATCCTTCCCATTAACACATCGTGGGAAAACCAGGTCTGTCATAGGGATCACTTTAACCAAATTTTAGAGGGCAAACAAGAACATGAACTGTAGCAAGACACCATGCATGGACACAGTCCAAGTAGGCATCAGTCAGAGAAATGTGTCCAAACACTGATGATACACAAACTGAGCAGTGTGACTTAGACATCTCACTAACGATGGCAACAGCCTCAACGTGTTACTGCAATTCAGCGTTCACATACTTTACACAGAAATCCAACAGCTCTGGACACAGTGTGTTAAAGAAACTTACAGCTGATAAATTTCCGCCTGAGAGATCACGGAGTTCTCGGTGAAATACGGTCTCATCCCGCAGCAGGCGCAGAAGCAGCCGGCGGAGGAGCTCCGTGGCGCGGTCACCACACCGGGAGGCATCTCTGCTCCGGTGGCGGGAGCAGGGCGCGCAAGACCGTGCGGTAGCTGCCGAAACTCGCTGTTGAGGTGTAGAAGGGTCACCCCGCACTGCCAGGGTAGTTGTGAAAGCGAAAAACTCTGGTGTAAGGTCTCACTGTTCGCTTTTAATGAGCATCATGTCATGGCGGCTTTACCCGTAAACTCTATATAAAACTACTTATTTAAAAATATAGCATCAAAACGACTTAAGCCCATAAAAAGACTGCCACAGTTAACACATGCTGCAGCACAGCAGGTGTTTTGTATCGCCTCCTCCGGAGTCCTGCTCAAACTGCAGCAGGCTGCGGTAAATCCTGCAGCTGAAGGGGAGGAGACACACACGGTCCAATCGCAGGACGCTGCGTCTGTCGAAGGCTGTATGGGAGACTATTAATGCCACAGGCATGGCCGGTCCGTGTATGGAAGACGATTAATGCCACAGGCATGGCCGGTCCGGGTATGGGAAACTATTAATGCCACAGGCATTGCCGGCCCGTGTGTGTGAGGCCCTAGGGCAAAACGCGGACCAAACACTGCACAATGAAATTGCAGCATCACGTTGTCAGTGCAAACAAATAAATACAAAAGATGTTATCTGCTCCAGACATGTTGGTGTCAGTTCTGGACAAACAAACGATGTAACTTGCAGAAGCTCTGAAGGAGCTATTTCAGTTCATCCATTTTTTAACAAGCCCCCCTAGCCTCTGAGGCCTATGGACATATCATGATGAAACATTTTATGAATGAACTGCTATTCCGATGCAAAGACCTAGGGTGGGAGACAGAAGAAGCCTCAAAATACTTAATCTAACAAGAGTGCATGCCAAGCTCTTAACCTTCACTTTGTTTTGCTCCTGTGTGTTTTGGTGCCAAGTGGAGTACACACACAGGTGGGAGGGGAGGGACGAACAACAGAAGCTTTATTCAGATAAAGCAGTGTAAAGTGAGGTGGTGGTGCTGCTGTGCTGAACCAGAAGTATCTCTGTCTCAGAACATTGTCATAATTTAGTTCTAGCATCATTAATTAACCATTTAATTGTTTAATATAATAATTGTCAGACCCTGGAATCTATTTTTTACCTCACACAGTGCTTTTGCACTTTTTTCTGCTGCACCTATAGGCTGTATGAACCAAACACAGTCTGTGCATATGTCCTATGATAATAAACTTTACATTTTGGTTTTACAACTGAACAGACAAAACTAAAATAAATAAAAATCTGAATATGCTAACTGAAGCTCTGGAGAATAATGAGTATTTCTTGACATTTTATACAATGAAGAATGAAGTATTAAAGAAAATTACTTTCAAATATGAATTTATATTGAAAATAATCTTTGGTTGCAGCCTTACACTATTCATGTGACTGAGTAAAACCACCATCCCAAAGTTGATGGTTTTCTAGAAACCCCATGTAGGAGAGGGACAGACTGGGGGCAAAAAAAAACAACAACTTGGTTCTCACTTTGCTTTGTTGAAGAGATGTGAAGCTGTGGAATTTGTCTGGACAGGGTGGGGATTGTGCTCTATTCAGTCTGTTCCTGGCAGGATCTAACACTACATAGCCCAGTGTCTACAGATATCAGGCTGATGAGTTATCAACACAAACTATGCTGATAAATTAGTGAGCAGACTTCCCATTTCTGTCCTGTCTGTGCTAAACTGATCATTAGCCTGTAATTAGCGTAGTTGAACGGTCTGCTGCTGACAGTCCACATGTAGCTGTATGGGACAACATTTACTGCCAATATCCAGCCCTGTTAGTTGCC